>NC_056733.1:1715758393-1716058393 GCF_019279795.1 Protopterus annectens | reverse complement strand
CTTGGCTTAGTTCAACAGGTCAGGACCTCACCTTACATTTTCAGTCCTGATGGTACCAGGTTCAAAATTGGCATCATGTAATGCTTTGATTTTTTTTCATTTGGATATGTGTTTATAGTTTGGAATGCTGTTTAATAACAACATATTGTTTCCAGTTTAAGCATTCATGTGCAATACGCACCATGGAGTGGAAAATCCATACAAAATAAATGAATAAGCTCCTCTACGTCTTTGCATTGCTTCATGATGCTGTGCATCACACATCAGCATTCAATAAATCTTTTAAGAAATGAAATGTGGAAGATAGGAAAGTGGTGAAATGGGGAGCAGGCAAGGGGGAAAAACAGAGTGACAGGAAGGTAGGAATGCACAGGATGAGTGTAGGGAAGAACCATAGCTATTAATTTCTTCAAAAGTAACAAATGGGCACATGCACAAATTTTGAGATGTATTTCGACTGTCACACCCAGAGAGAGGGGTGACAACAACATATCTGCATTGTGAAGCCAATTGGGCCACATTTGGTGTGTCAGGTAGACACATATGCGAAATGGAGAGCTAACTATGTGGGACAGGTGGCCTATTTTTTTTTTTTTCTTTTTAAGGAGAGAGTGGAATGTTGGGGAGAAACATAGGCAAGTCTGAGGCAGGTAAATTGGGAAGGTGAAGAAGTATTTGCAGACAGACAAGACATACAAGACAAGGACAAGGTCAGTGAAGGACACAAAAGGAGGGTGAACACCTTTGTTGGGGTGGGGATTGGGGAATTGTGAGCCTATGGACATCATGTTTGGTGACAGTGAGAATCAAGTCCTAACCCAATGGATGGTCATCACTGTCAGCTCACTGTACCAAGGGCTACTGTGTCTGACTCTGTATAATTGTGCACCAAGTGTCAAGAGCACAGTGATATGCACCAAACCAGGCAGTTCAGCTAGGGTGACAAGATCATCACCCCAGTTCTGCCCCAAAGGAAACCATGGGCCTATCATCTGGGGCAGAACTACCTGAGGGTGTAGGTAGGGCAGGCACTGCAGGGGTGGTCCTGCCAGGCTGCAGCCCAGAAATGCTAGGCCTCAGTGCTGTAGCCAGTGGAGGGTGAGTAGGTGTCCCACAGGGAACTGTCCTACCCTGCCATGCTGTAGTAATATGTAATGATATAAAAATCAAATAATTAAATGCACATAACATAGAATAATGTACAAAGATACATTGAAAAAAATATTATAATGGTAAATATGATAAACATAATATAATAGATATAATAAAACAAAATTATAAAAAAAGAGAAAAGAGGTGGGATGAGAGAAAACCTAAGAGAACATTAATATCCATTAGTAACCGCACAGATAATATACAAAGCTTTCTACAAATAATGTAGAATATTATGTTAATTTTCACATATAATAAGACCAAATGCTAACCAATCCCTTTATTACTTTGAATACTAACCTATTGCTAACACAGACACACTATACAATAGATCAGATAGCATCTTGAACATATGCATGTTGCATGTAGAAGGTTAACATTTGACAGGCCATCTGGTGCACAGGTAGGAAGGTCTGCACTACCACTGCTATCATTATGCAATATTACTGTAGACAACCTAAAATATTATTGCAAAGTGCTGCCCTTAGATTTGAAGAGTGTGTTATCTGAAACACAAGCAGTAACCAATGTAATAGTACTTACTTTCTAATTGGAATATGCAAGAATGGCAGCACTTTTTCCTTTTATATTGTTATAAGTACAGGTTCACTGTTATAATGTTAACAATTTGCAGCCTGATCTTCATCTCCCTGGTGTATATCTAAAGATTTATATTGCAATATGTATGTCAACTTAAACATGTCCTTTATAGTTTGGAAGTATAGTTTAACAAATGACAACCCCTATCTACCCTGTAATACCAGAATGTTTTCATAAACACACTAATGCATGCCCACTATTGCATTACAATGGACAAATGCATACTCACAATGATACAGGTGTTTAGCACAATAAGCTGGACTTACTCCTAATCGTATACCAGTACTTTTGAAGCATATAAACCACTTGCATCTCTCATCCTCCTTAGTCTTCCCTCATAGGCTTGCACATTTTGTATTCTCTCCACATTAGCTGTGGGGGACATATAAACACATTTAGGTCAGCTATCAGAAACAGATACAACTGCTTCAATATTCAAGCAGTGCCTGTAAGTGATACTCAGACATCTGTGGAGTAATTCATTCCTGTATTCATCCACCTAATGATTAAGGGTATCCTTTTTTCTCATCCTGAGATCTTGTTTGTGATTGCCAGGGTGGGGGATGCCAGTAACAGTGGACAAATCTCTGGCCAAACTATGCCATGCATTTGATTTGTAATCTTATCCATGATAGTGCTCCTGCACCAGCCGGGAACCATAATCATTCAGCAAACACTTTGGTCTCCTACACACCTCACCTTTGAGAATGAAATCTCAGTCTTTCACTCTGAATGCCAGCCATCTTTAATGCGGACAAACACCAATGTACAATGTGATCTCCTACCAATTACAGCTATAACAGACACTGAAAATGCAGCACGTTGTGACCTGCATCATTTGAGAATTGTGCCCATTGCTTACCATTGCGCAAACACAGACAACATGTTTGCCTGCAGTTAGTAACACACCATATTTGAGATAATACAGATATTATTATGAAAACTGCATCAGCCATCACAACAATATATATTATATAGGAAATATTAGACAACTACTAACATTTATCATCTGAAGTGGGACACCATTAAAAAGGACAGGATTCTACAGTATCACAACCCTGCACCTTAGCTATGACACCCCTACAATCACAGGTGTTCCCAGCACATGACTGTAGATATATATGTTTAGGATTCATTGCATTAGTAGCTTATACAAGGACAATTTACAAAACAAGGCTGCATTACTTGTATTCAAACCCAGTAACATCTGAACTTGTAAATGACACTTAAACCCTCACAGCACAGGAGAAGTTACATAGCATGTGGCTACATTTCTATTCAATGTAAGATTCATACAGGCTCAATATAAGCAAATGAACTGATAACATGCAGAAAATTAAATTAATGTATGACAAATACATTCCAATTTGTTAATACACAGGGAATATGCCTTCATACATGTGCAATCCAGATCAACTTGCAATATAGATTCAGAGGAATGCATGATTGCCTTAAAGCTGTTTTTTTCTCACATACACCCCTGAAAGAAGCCGTAACAGACATTCATCACAAAAGTAACTTCAGAATGGAATGTACATGTATGTTGAAGTAGTACATGTTAGATGTACAAGTAATGAAATGTTCAACGTGGAATATAATTCATGTTCTCCTTTCAGAGGCTGTTATGAATCCTGTTTTCAAATATACAGCACTGTCCTAACATGCTGTTAAAAGCGAAAAGTGTTCTATCCTCACATCTTCGCTTGTGTAATTAAATATGTTAAAGCCACCAAAACTTAAAAGTTTCCCTTCACAACTACTTCTAATACCTTCAGTGAAAGTTACATTACACACAGCCCATATTGGAGTAATTCCAGGCACCACCGATTAGCCCTGACGCCACACCACACAGAAAAACACTTGAATCAAAAAATCTATAATTACACAAGTGAAGATGTGAGTATAGAACACTTTTCACTTTTAAAGAAGAGTGTGAAATTTGTACCTGCTATAAAGGATGATGTATCCTGGACTCTTATAGAAGTTTCACTAGAAAATTCAATTTAAGCTATATGTTCAAGAACACCGGTGATACAGGAATAGACGGTAACAACACAGGTACCTTTATAACCAATAGTTTAAAGAAAAAGGTTGTTTTAACCCCCATTGCACCCTTCTATTGCTACATATGAAAACACCTGTGCACAAGAAATATTTAAGCTATATGCCACTAATAAGAATTAGTTTTACAACTTAAGTGCTGGTGAAATTAAGGTTTTAAATAATATAAGAAACAATAGTAACATAAGAATCATGAAGCCTGATAAAGGTGGGGGAATAGTTACGATGAACAGGACAGATTACAATTGCCACATATTAGCAATGTTGCATGATGAAGATAAGTATGGCATCGTCTCACAAAATGAGATACATATAGCACAGAAGAAAACTTACCTTATGTTAGAGGACAGTTTATTCCAGGGGAACATTAATGAAGCAATTTTTAACTTTTTAATTAATAAAAACTCTGTTGTACCAGTAGTGTTTGGTATCCCTAAGGTATATAAGGATATCTTTGACCCACCTTTCAGGCTTATAATTTCTTCTCGGTATAGTATGACCTATTCGTTAGGCATTTTTGTAGATAGATTGGTTAGAAATTCCTTAGCACCCATTAGTTTCATTTTAAAGGATTCATGGGACTTTCTATCATGTATTAGCAATACTTTGTACAGTGACGGATGTTGTTTTTCTACAAGAGACGTTTGTGACTTATTCACTTCTATTTCCAATGGTATAGGCTTGAAATTGCTTTATGAAGACTTGAGAGAAAAATCTATCCTGAGTAGTACAATGTTGAATTTTATAATGTTGGTCATGGATACAGTATTAAAGAACATTTTTTTTGTTTTGAAGGGGAATATTTTCAACAGAATCAGGGAGTGGCATTGAGACTAGCTGTGCTCCCTTATTTGCAAATTTGGTTATGTACAGTTGGGAGACAAAGTATGTGTTCAGTAGTAGATATAGTCATGATTGGTCTATTTATCTAAGATTTTTGGACAACATCTTTATTTTATGAAAAAAGAAGATGTGGGGGAAGAATTTAGTGAATATATTAATGGAGTCTGTGACTATTTCACATTTACTTCTGCACATAACAGACATACCATTAATTATTTGGATGTCATGATAAATAGAGATGAAAACAATAAATGTTTTTCCTCCACAATTTATAGGAAGCCCACATTCTCAAATGATTACCTTGAATATAAAAGTAGTCACCCTTTTTTAGGAAAAAAAAGTGTTGTTAAGGGTCAATTCATTTGAGTGGCACTTATGTGTTCTTTACAACTTGGGTGTATAAAAGAGATGAATGTAGTAAAGGATTTTTTCTTGGAAAGGGGATATCCCAAGTTACTTATCGAAGAGATGTATAAACTGGTAATAGAAAATTGGGAGGTTAGGTATAAGCCCCTGCTGGGGAACACCACCAAAACAAATAAAAAATTTGTGAAAGTAGAAGCATATGAAAATAGTATGTTACTGACTTATGGGGGATTAAGCCAACAAGTGAAGGACATTATGAACAAAAACTGGATTTTGTTTTGAACAAATAGTGACCTGCAATTAGCAATGGGTAATAACCCAGGATTTGTTTACCGAACTAACACTAACTTAAAATATCTTTTTGAACATCCTAGAGTGCCAACAAGCATTAGAGTTAGAGGTACCACAAGTTTTGGAAGTTGCAACTATTGTAAATACATATTGAAAGATTCAGTATTAAGCCTTGGTGAATTTTGTAGACAAGTGAGGACAACAGCTTGTAATTGTGGAACAAGGGGCATAGTCTATGGAGCTGTATGCCAAGATTGTGACAATTCTTACATAGGAAAAACAGACAGAACTCTTTGTAAAAGAGTTTATGAGCATATATATGCTATTAGACAAAACCCCCTAACAATGCCCTGTATAGACATTTGGAGAGAAATACCAGTTGTAGGGGCTTCTGTTTTGGGATTTTAGAGATTGTAGAGAGAAGTCTGAGGTGTGGGGATTGGGGTAACAAATTGTAAAGAGTAGAACTTTGTTGGCACTTAAGATACAACACTACCCATCCCCCAGGTATCAATGATTATATTTCAGTTATGCCTATATTAAAGTACAAAGCATTTGAATTATAAGGTTGCTTAAAGCACAACGATTTTAGGCACTATGTATTTTAAGTATTTTTTATTGCTCAGTTATTGAGTTTAATTTCCAATTTATTTTTAGAGTGTAATTTTATTTATAGTTATGATATATTTAAACCATGTTGGGTTTTAATGAATGTAAATGTATGCTAATAATTTTGATATGATTGGACTTTTAGAGAATTTAAACACCGTGTTATCATTGGATAATTAGTTCTGATAAAGTCCAGGGTTCCTGGATGAAAGTGCTTGACTGGAATTTTACGTGTACCTAATTTGGATTATTAAACTCTACTGTATTTAGATTGATATTGGGACTTATGTCCTTGTATTTTGGGGCTACTGCCAAGCCGGACAAGGAGGTGTTCATATTTAACTGTTGCATTTGGCCTTCTTTTACACCATTTTTGATTTAAGTGTTGTGCTGCAGTATGATCTCAATCCACAAAAAAACAAAACAGGAAATGGAGACAGCAGGAATGCTTTTATATCTTGTGGAGTAGATCCACAGGATTGACTGTTTACCATGCAGTTCAGCTGTGTATGCTGTAATTAGCATCTCTGAAGCACAGAGTAGGACGCATGCAATCAGTTATAAAAAGGCAAATGAGTAGCTGGGTAAACTGATGTTTGTGAGAGTTAGTACATGCTTCCAACTGAGAAACACATTTCCTGTATTTAATATCTTTTGGCAGAGGAGTATTGTACTCCATCAGGTATGTATTAATCGAGTTACCTAAATAATGCCAATGCTTGAAAGCAGGTAACAATAATATGAAATATTCTGTATGCATTTGTTAGAAATATACTCATTACATGGCCTTCTTTATCAGACATGTGAGAGATACAGACGCTGTAGGGTAGGCATAAAGTTTAATGCTGTGTGATACCTATGTATACATGCTGCATGGCAGAATCCTTTTATAGTACCTTTAATATTTTCCCATTGTTTACCTAATATTGTTCATGTCCCTGGTATTTGGTATGTTATTTTTATTTATTTATTTATGTTACATTTGATGACTGGGAAAGTCCGACTAAACACAAATCCATTTTCAGCGGAGGCCCGGGGAGAAATGCTCCACATAAAACAATGCTACAAATACATTTCATAAAATACATTACTGTAATCTTAAGGTGTACAAATAAACATATAAGAACATATTTAACATTTCTTCAGAGACATATAAATCAGTACCATCAGAATAAAACATTGTTGTTGGTGGCTAGCATGGTCATGGTGTAGCAGCAGATTTCACAAGCACCACTAAGGAAAACATATCTTCACTGGGAAATTTGTTTCATATCAAGAACAAGTGGATTTATTTTTGCAGAATTTGATAGTATTCAACATTCTCTTCAGGAATATCTACTTATAAATCAAAATCGGTTGTAATTTCCAGTCAAAAACATTCATCTGAACAAATACTTCACTTCTGGGAGATTTTCAACATGAGTTATACTAAGGTAAACAGCCAGGATTCCAGTATAAAAAAGGAACTACAGACTTTAATAATAACTATTCAACACCTCACAACTAAGATTGATATAATTGACTGTAAAATAGACAACTTTAAAGGAAAAAATACCAAGCAGATGGATATGCTTCATGAGGATTTAAAACAGCAAAAAATTCAAATTACTAATATTGAGAAATCATTATCAGACTTTGATGGAAGATTGCTAGAAAATGAAAACAACATAGAATTTTTGCTTAAACAAAATACTCCATTACAACATAAACTGGATGATCTAGAGAACAGATCACTTCGGAATAATATAACGATTTTTGGTCTTCAGGAAAATATAGAAGGAAACAATATGTCAATTTCCTTAACTCATGGCTGCCAAAATTTCTAGAGTTACCACAGGCTTTATCTTTTTGTATAGAGAGAGACCACATTGGTCTCTGACATCAGGAAACGGGTTCAGGTGCCTAGGCAGTGAGACATTTCCCTGCGATACATTTTGGCTGGGGACACATGGCTGAAGTGACATTCAGCCGCAGAGAAATATGGCTGTTTGCAAATTCCCTGTGGGCAAAGAGAAGAATTTGGTGCCATACCTACAACTTCAAAAACCAAATTCACAGGGGGAAAACAAACAGCCATATTTCTCTGCTGCTGAATGTCACTTCAGCCATGTGTCCCCAGCCAAAATGTATCGCAGGGAAATGTCTCGCTGCCTAGGTGCCTGAAACCCAGGAAACAGTACCAATAGGAAACAACCTAGATCTGTCATAGTAAGATTCCTATCATCTTCAGATAAAGACTTAATTCTAAAAACAGCCTGGTCAAAATCACCTTTAAAATACAATGACTCTATCATTCACTTCGATAATGACTATTCAACAATGGTAATTACTAAAAGAAAGTTTTTTTTTACCTCTAATTAAAGAACTGAAAAAGGTACAAGACTCACCTCTTGTTTCCAGCAAGGCTGAAAATTTTTCTTCCTGATGGACCTTCATTCTTTGAGGATCTTGATTCTGCTGTGACATATGTTAAAAACCACAAATCACTGGAAAAATAGAAGAAATGGAGTGGGCTAACCCCTCTCTTAAAAGAATGGCTCCTAAAACTACATGGAAATCTACTGAAAAACAAAAGAGACTAAAGAATAAATGAGAAATGCAGACAATTTATAAAACAAACTATTATTGTGGACTATGCTTTTATTAACAAGTCTGTTCTGATATGTTATAAATGCAAGGTAAAATTTACACTGCTTTTCATATGTTGCATATATATAATGTTTCATTCATAACTTAATTTGGTGTAATATAACATACTTAATATACTATCAATATATTTATCATTAGCACTTTAAGTATTCATTTTACATAAGTAAGCATACCATACAAAATGCATTACCTCAGTTTCTGCTTCATAGTATAAGATACTACTTAGCTGTATATTACACTTTAATTTCACATAGCTATAATATATACAGTTATAAATATTTAATAGTCTATGTAAGATAAAATGAAGGGATACATTGGATAATATAAAGTAAGGAGGGATGGAGGGGAGGGAGAGAAAAGAAGCAAGTTTTTTTTTTATATACATATAATTTCTTGTATATATAGCATAGTATACATAAGTCTCTCTAATAACAAATTCTTATAACAGTTTCCTTCTCACTTCTAATCACACAGTACTGGTCAGCATTGAGCATAAACTGTGTTACACCCTCAGAGTAGAACAAGAATTCACAATGTAATTATTAAATATGTACATGAAGATATATATATATATATATATATTTGTATGTATGTATGTGTATATATATATATATATATATATATGTATGTATATGTATAAAATATATATATATATTTTTCTTTCCCTCATCTTTTTTTTTTTTTTTTTTTTTGGAATTATCACTGCATACTGTGATTATGGTTACCATACTCAAAGTTAATATCTTCACAAATGTGTGCAATCTTTATATTTAAGTGTCATAAGTAAGGTTATGCATATCATTTCAAAATGTTTGTTTGCTTAGCAAAGAATTGAATAACAAAAGTGGTATACTAAAAAGAACTTTGCAAATAGATATCTTATTCTGTCACTAGTAAAAGCAGTTGTATATAAACATGTTTATAGTGAATACATCCCATTTGGGGGTGATACAATGTTTATTTAAATGACATACTGTTTATAATTACACCTATGTCTTCTAAATAGTCATTGTAAATATAGCTATTTACACGTGATCCTAACTACGTTAGCCTTGTTTTACTTTTTTTTTCTCTCTCTGTCTCTCTCTCTTTTCTCTCTCTGTTCCCTGTCGTGTTCATGTATATAAGTTAAATAAAGGGAAGAGATATAATGAGAGTTACAAACATGTTATTACAAAATAGAATTACATCTAAACAAACCATGGTTTGAACAATAACACTGTGTCCTGGATAACGTATTATATCTGATAACCTAATAGAAATGTTTATACACACAACCTCTGTTATCTATGTTAATAGTAAGGCAGTGGGCTAAATTACTTAGTCCTTTTAAACAATCTGTTAGACATGTGCCTTATTTTGGAATGTAAATCATATCTTGAATCTATTAGGTTACATAGGTTTCTTATTAGATATGGTTTCTATGAATGTATAAACCTTCCAGATAACACTATATTAGGACAGTTAATGATTTCATTAGAATTTGGTTATCTTAATGTTTCTAACTTAAAGTATATAAAGTATGTTATTAGTGGAGTTTGTACTCTGTTGTTACAGTTTAGGGGTTGATCTCAGTGACAGATGTCATTGGGATTAGGAGGTTATAACTCCAGGTGGGGAGCATTGGGGTGTTTGTTTTTATCTAGTGTATGTAATATTTTTTTTTTTAAAAGAGTTTTTTGACATCCAGAGTAGCTTATTTACAGAAAATATAGAGAATAAAGCTCAAGGAATACATTTTTTTCCTAAAGGCATGAGATTTAATATTTATACTAGGAACAAATTCACTTTTATGCGGAAATGTTCACATTATACATATGATATTGATATGATACTAACACATCTTTCAGGTACAGTTACATAATATGACTATGTAGAAAGGTATGTCACTTAACATAAATGGTTTGAACAACCCATATAAAAGAAGTAATTTGTTTAAATATCTAGCTTTTCATAAACCTAATATAGTATTATTACAAGAAACCCATTTAACAAAAGATACTATTAAATTTCTAGATACAAATAAATAAACAAATATAGTAAGTTCAGAATGTACAAAAAAAAAAAAAAAGAGGTGTAGCAATAGTGTGGAACAAAACATTACCATTACCCAGAATAATCAAAACATACCAAGACAATATAGGTTTGCTTTGCTTGGCTGTAATTGAGATGGGTAAGAAACTATATACATTAATAAACAACTGTTGGTTACCTGGTATTGGTTCTAATACTATTAGACACATATTGAATCAATTAGTTTCACTATCTGAGGGACATATCATTATGGCAGGTGACTACAACTGTATCTTAGACCCTTAAGATACAATCACTTCAGGAAAAAGAAAAATTACAGCACAAGCTAAACAACTTATAAATTTCATAGACTTATACCTACTCAAAGGGATCTACTTTAGAAATTCGACAGTTCACAAGACTGACTGCTAGTACAATGAGACCACAAGAATGACAACTCATTAAAACAAAAATACACTTGAACGACAGCTGAGAACAATGAAAAGTACAATTGGTACAAGCTAATATGCAGTATAAATTAGTCAGCTAATCATGACAATGCTGAGCTATGCACCACATCATTGCCGTTAGAGTAGTAATAAACATGGAAGCCCCAGGAGTTGTAGGTAGCTCGTACAAAACTATTACTTCCCAGAAGAGGAAAGAGTTACTGGTAGTAGATAATTACATATACTATCTTGAAAGGTATTGGCAAGACTGAAGATACTGGGGGTGTAGGTATAAAATAACAGAAAGTTGCAGAGGTAGGGCTACAACAGTATTAATGTCTACTGGTGATGTTTTAATGAAGTCTGTACCTCACAATCATACAGCTGAGCCAGGTGAAGTAGACTGATATAAAGTGTGTCATGAGCTTAAAATACAAGCAATGTATAGCTGTGATACTCCGTGTTTAATTCTGTCAGATGCTATGGCCTCCACGTCTCTAGAGTCAATTTGTCATATACCTTGTAGGAAAGCTTTATTACAACAAGTTGGATGTGTCCGCCGTAAGCAAATTCCCTATCATGGAGGTGAAGAACTGACTCTAAACAATATTGACCTCTCAAAGTTCCCAGTGAAAGATGGTGCTTTTGTTAATAGGACAATGTTTGATAATAGCTCCGACACAAAAGTAATAGCATTCAGTACAGTAAGTAATTTACAAGATTTGAGCTGTGCCACTATCTGGATGATGGACAGCACGTTCTTTGGTAAAGGTGTAAATATACGGCAGCTGTAATCTATTCATGGACTTGTTAAGTATGGGAGTCATAGCCAGGCTATTCCTTTACTTTATGCTTTCTTATCTAAGAAGTCCTTAAAACATTACAATTTTCTGTGGCATTGTGTGTTTAATTTATTGTCAGACCATAACCTTGATGTCAGTGTGAAATTCATGCTGTGTGACTTTGAAGTTGCAGCCCTTAAAAGCATTAGACTGAATGTTTCTAATGCCAATTCTAAGGGCTGTCTCTTCCATTTCTCTCAGAATATCTGGCGAAAGGTTCAAGGGTTGGATTTAACTCGGCATTATAACACATCCCAGACATTTCAATTAGCAGTAAAGAGCCTAGTAGCTTTCTCATTTTTACATGAAAATGAAGTGGAGTCGACATTTGATTCATTAAAAGAGAGCTTCCCACAGCAGGGACAAGAACTAATAAAGTACTTTTCTGATTGGTACATTCATGGTAGAGCACGGAAGTTTCGTACCAGGAGTACCTGCAAACACCAATTCCCCCCACTATTTCCAATACCATTTTGGAATGTCAATGAGCTTAATGACCTGTGTTTACCATGGACACAGAATACAGTTGAAGCGTGGCATAGGAGACTAAAGTGTCAGGGACAGAGGTACAAACTTGTATTTATTACTTTCCTGTCTTGTTGGCGAACAAAACAGGGTGGATGAGCTGTGGGTTAGGTTTTCTACGGGTTATGTGCCTTCTCCGAAAAAGAGGAAGTTCATAGAGAGGCACAATAAGCTTCAGGCAGTTATTTTTAACAGAGAAGAGTATACGGCTGTTGAATTTGTGAGAGCCATTGCTAAACTACTAAAAGTGTAACATAGTGAATGTTACTTTACAGATTTCAAGTCATGTTAGTGGCTAATATTGCATGTGTATTACATGCCACATTTTCATTGTTCTGAAGTTTTGTTCAAGTGTATTTTCATTTAAATGAGTTGTCATTCTTGTGGTCTCATTGTTTTAGCTGTCAATCTTGTGAGCTGTCGAATATCTAAAGTAGATCCACTCAAAGACATACATCATTTTGTGGATCATAACTCATTACAATACACATTCTATTCTAATAGATACAAAACATATTCTAGAATTGATAGAATATTTCTTTCTACACAGATATTGAATAACCTGACCAATAGCAAAATAATATCCTGACCAATCTCGGACCATAATACTATCATATTTGAACTTAATATTAATAACACCCATAGTGTCCAAATTAAAAGGATTCCAGCATATCTCACACAACTTAAGGATTTTCAATTATTCATAACAGAAGAGACACAAAACTTCATTAATATAAACTCAGCATCAGACACACATGACATATTTATTTGGGATGCCCTAAAAGCATATTTGTATGGACAAATAAACAAATGGTTTCATAAGAAGATGAAAATTTGGGATAAAGATATAAGAATAATACAGGATAAACTGGACTCACTACACACAAATAATAAAGACAACTTGTCTTCAAAGAATATAAGGGATGAGATATACAAACTAAATGAGGAATATAGATCTATCCTACATCATAAAACAAAGATAACACTAGAAAAATATAGGTTTCTTGCTTATTCTGTAAATCCTAAACATCTATCAAACCTTAAGAATAAGACCAAAAGATTAAATAAATATAATTACATTAAAGAAATACATTCTGCAAAAAAGAAAAGAGAAGTACATAGTATGCAAGATATATTAGAAGGGTTTAGATGTCACTTTGATGAAATTAATCAATCCACACAACAAATTCAAACACAAGATAACATAAGAGATTGTATTAACAAGAATATATATAATAAACTAAACAAACAACAAACTGAAGTTTTTGATAAACAAATTACTTTATCAGATATACAAAATCAAGTAAGTAAGCTTAAATTAAACAAAGCTCCAGGTAACGATGGAATTATTCCTGAAATATATAAGATAATGCCCAAAATGGCTATTTCCTTACTACACAAAGTATATAATT
Organism: Protopterus annectens; assembly: GCF_019279795.1. Taxonomy (NCBI): domain Eukaryota; kingdom Metazoa; phylum Chordata; order Ceratodontiformes; family Protopteridae; genus Protopterus; species Protopterus annectens. The sequence goes on along the minus strand of NC_056733.1, from coordinate 1,716,044,581 downwards.
CGGCCCAAAGTGATAATATTACACCCCCATCCTGGAAATATACATTTATATCCACTATTTTAAAATCAAATAAAGACCCAAAATTCTGTTCTTCATACAGACCAATATCGTTACTGAATATTGATTATAAGATGTTTATGAATATATTCTCAGAAAGATTGAAGAAATTCTTACCACTCTTAATAGACGAAGACCAGACAGGATTTGTAACTAACAGAAGTACTTTTGATAATATAAAATGAACCCTAGCTATTATAGACTACTCACAAAGGAAGAAAAGGAACTTATCATTAATTAGCCTTGATATTAATTTGGCCTTTGATTCTATTAACTGGATCTATCTATTTACTCTTTTGGAATGCTTACATTTTTCACATAATTTTATTAATCTTCTAAAACATTTATATGAAGAAACCTATGCATATATCAAAATAAGGTCATAGATTTCCAATAAAATATCTATTACAAAAGGCACCAAACAAGGATGTCCTCTCTCTCCTCTACTATTTACTTTGATCATGGAACCCTGGGCAAATGAAATAAGAAACAATAAAGAAATAGAGGGTTTGGAAATGGATGAAGACAATATAGCCAAAATCCAGTTGTTTGCGAATGATGTTCTTATCACCACAAAGGGAAATGACTCCTCATTCATGTCATTATATGAATCGATTAAAACATTTCAAATGATGTCCGGTCTATAATTCAATGACAATAAAACAAAAATTCTACCCATATATCCTAATAATAAAAAAATTTAAAAAAGGATGATAGGAAATAATACATATCACATTGCTAACGCAGATCAAATCACATATCTTGGAATCATTCTTGCCAAAGATATTAAATCAATAATTCAATTAAACTATAACAAATGTTTACAAAATATCCAAGAATTATTTTTAAAATGGAATACAATAATATTTACTACTGAAGAAAGACTAACCATTATAAAAATGATAATTCTACCTAATATCTTATACATAATACAATCCATTCAATTTCTTCCCTCAAAAAGGTTTATAAATAAACTAAACTCTTTAATACTAAGATTCTTCTGGTCACAAAAAAAACCTAGAATTACTATTAATCAACATACTAACAGCTGGAAGAATGGTGGAATAGCTTTCCCAGATCTAAATCTCTATTCGATTTCCTCTATAATCAGATAGACTTCTCAGCTCTTAGATATAACCTATTTAGCTAAATGGAAATCTTTATGGGAAGTATCAGCCATGGAACTTATAATGAGACCAACATCATATCAACTAGAATTCATAAACACATCTTTTATATGGATCTTAAAATAATATTTTATCACACATACTAATCCTAATCATACTGCCAGTTACATACATAATATTATAATTAACTTTAGTAACTTTATATATAAACATGTTAAATATGAAGACTTTTTTGTTATTTCTTATAGCATATACACAAGAGACTTTTGTTACCTCAGATATTAACAAAAATTCTCAACTGAAAAACAATGAACTCAAATACTGGTTCCAGCTAACTTATGAATATAAGACTAGTTCAATGGATCATAATATACAGGAATATAAACTTAATAATTCCTCCTGGTTAGATATACAAACACTTATACTATATCTTCATCAACTAGCAAACATATCACCAGGATATTATTACAATTTCTTCATTCAACATTATTACACCAGCATACATATTCAGGTAGTCTCTCCTTTATTTATAGACTTTTAAGAGAAGAAACATTTTCTTGCACACATAACCATTGGAGTTATTATAGTTTAACTACTCATAATTCCCCAAGTGAGAAAGATAAGGTTAATATGCTACAATCAGCTGGGAAAACATCATGTTCACTGAAATGGGAGATTTACACATGGAGATTCATGAATAGATCCTTTTATACACCACAAATAATGGACAAAATTAATAAAAAACAGAACATCTGTAATAGATGCAACTCTAATGTAGATATTATCTGGGCACATATGTTTTTTGACTGTCCAACCTTAAATATATTTTGGAATAAAGTAAATTACTTTTTACAAGTTTTTTTTTCAGACAACTTCATATTGAATAAATCATTAATCATATTTAATACACCGGTTCCACAATGTGTTAGGAAAACCAAATATTCATTACTATGGACTATATTAGCAGTGGCTAGAAAGATCATAACAAAACATTGGATTTCAAAACATCCTCCTACATTCTCTGAGTTTACTAATTTATTAAAAGAAGTTAATCATTTACAGATAAGAACCATAACCTCTAGAACTTCTAGAAAGACATATGAATATCATTTATGGGTTAACTTACAAAATATGTTGGAAAAAATGATCATTTCGCATAAAGGTAATTGACTTTCCTTGTCATTCATGCCAACAAGTTACAAAAGGAAGGTTATAGTATATGTTAATGTATATATACTGGATGTCTATGTACATACTTTAGTTTGTTTGCTTTGTTATTCGTATATTCATATTTAAATTCTTTAAATATATGTTATCAATTTGTAAATCTATAATGTAAATTATCTTATATATGTCTATGTGATTGTTTTCATTATAATCAAAATCAATAAAACTGTTTAAAAAAAAAGAATAAAACATTGTTTGGTAAGAATAAGTATTCAGAGGTTAGAAACTTATAGGTGATCTTTGGCAGAATCCTTGCAACACTGCAATGTAGTGGTTTACCTGGGGAGTCACATGGGCACAGCCACTTGTTAAAATAGTGGGGTTTGAGTAGTTTCATAAATAGTGAAGCAGATCTTGTAGAAGTTATGTGATTTGGGAGTGAGTTTCAGATTTTTGCTATTGTACAGCCAAAGAGAGTTTTACCCACTTCATTCTTATGTTTGATGACATTTATGAGATTTTGGTCTGTTGATCTTAAGGCTCAGGTGGTAGTGTAGGGCGGTATTAGATCCTGTAGTGTGGAAGTTTTCTTAGGGAGGTAGTATAGTTTTTGGGCTGTGGAGAGTTGAGTAGTAAGAAGTAGTTGGGGCAACTCAAGCCAGTTGAGCTGTTTGAGGAAAAGACAGTGGTGGGATCTATTAGAGGCACCTGTAGCAAACTTGGCAATCTTGTTATAACAAGATGCCATTTTGTTTTGTTTGCTGTGGCGAATATTAGTCAGGATTGGAGAGGCATACAGTAGGGAAGATAATAGGTTGGTTTTTGCAACAGTGGCTTTGGTATAATTGGTCATGAATTGCTTGTTCCTATACAGGAAACCAAGCTTTTATTTTACTTTTTTGATTGTTTGGGCTATGTGTACATCAAATTTGAGATTGTTATTGATTACTACTCCTAGGAGTTTAGGGTGTTTTGTTGGGGTGATTGAGGTATTATCCTTGGAGTTTATGGTGAAATCATTATTTAGTGCAGGAGATCTACCAGGACTGAAGAGAATTAGGGTAAAGTTATGCTGTGTTATTGTTTGAAGTTTGCTTAATGTTGGGGTGGCACATATGATAGTAGTGTTGTATGCATATTGCACTATAGAGGCAGAGGGAGGGGATGCAGCTATCTGATTTGTAAATATGGAGACTAGTAATGGACCAAGTATGGAACCTTGAGGGACTCCTATGGATACAGGTAGAAGGGAGGATAGTTGGTCCTGCAAAAGAATTGCTTGTTGGTGGCCTGATGAATAGCTGTTGAACCATGATATAGTGAGGGAGTTTATGTTGAGGGTAGATAGAGTTTTGAGAAGCATGCTGTGGTTGACCATATAAAAGGCTTTAGATAAGTCCAAGAATACAGAGGATATGAAAAGTCCTTTGTTTCTAATGGTGTTGACTATGTTTGCATATGACAGTAGTGCTGTTGTGGTACTATGGGAAGGTCAAACGTCATGCTGAGATGTTGATATAAGGTAACTTTTTAGGAGGTATTTCATTAGTTGTGAATGTACTACTCTTTCTAGTATTTTTGATAAAGGTGATACAATTGCACTTGGGTGGTAGTTGGTGAGCTCAAGGAAGTTGCCGCCTTTGTGGAATGGAATAATATGAGATATTTTCCACAGGTTAGGCACTTTGCATTCAGATATGGATCTATTTATGAGGATAGACTCAGGGTAGGATATGGTTTCAGCTGATAGTTGAAGGAAATCAGCAGGAAGTTTGTCAGCAGATAGCGTGGTAAGTTTTAGTTTTTTGAGGAGTTTAGTAATAAGTTGTGTAGGTGCTGGAGACAAGGAAAAGCTACAGGGAGTCCGTTTTGTAGTAGGGTTAGTAGGGGTTGGAGAAGGTGTAGAGCTGATGGTGCTATTTAGGGTGTTAGAAAGAGCTAGAACTGTTTCGGTAAAGAATTTGTTGAATTGTGTGGGGGTGCCCTCTTTGTCGATTGGTACTATGGGTGTGGGAGTGCCGGTTTTACCTGGGTGCAGTAATTTATTTATTGAGACCCAGAATTTCTGAGGATTGTGAGCAGATTTTTCTAAGGTTTTGTAGTAACTGTTTTTATCGAGTTTTATAAGTTGTTTGGTCTTGTTCTGGATTGCTAAGTAGTTTTGTTTTGAGGTAGTGGTTTTAAGTTTATGATATTGCGCCAAGGCTCTGTCTCTGTTCTTCATTATGATTTTAGTTTATTTTGTTAACCAAGGGGCATAGTTTGTCTTAACTCTGATGGTTCGGGCTGGTGCATGACAGTTTAGGATTTTGAGAAAGGTTGAGTTAAAGTAATCTACTGCTTCATTTAGGGGTAGGTGATTAAGGGGAGACCAGTTACAGTATTTTAGTTTGTTGTTTACGTCCTTGGCGTTGAAGTTCTTTTTGTTGTGAACTATTCTAAGGATGGGTTGGTTACTATGGTGGGATTTATTCCTAATAAAGTAGGTTGGTTGGTAATCATTCAAATTGTCCAGTAGGCAGCCTGATTGTTGTGCTAAGGTGGGGTCAGACAGTAGTATCCAATCTAAGATTGACTGATGTTTGGATTTCTTATCGACTCTTGTGGGGTACCTATGATTTGGGTATACTCATAAAGATTAATATGGGTAGAGGGATTGTATTTGGTACAGTCAGACCAGTCAATATTAAAATCTCCTAAGAGTATGGTCTCCTATGGATGGGAGATAGACATCCACTGTAACAGGATCTCCATAGTGGCAATGATGTTTCCTGATGGGATGTTGGCACCTGCTGTAACTATATGTTTGCTAGAGTTTAGTTTTAATTTAGCAAGAATGAGGTCAATATCATTGACTTCCTGGGAGTTGATGCTAACCTGTTCCAGAAACAGTATGGCTATGCCTCCTCCTTTTTTCCCTGCCCTATTTTTCCATATTATATTATAGCCAGGGGGTGTAATCTCATTATCATGATGTTCAGGTCTAAGCCAAGTTTCAGTTAGTATGGCTAAATCTGGTTTATATAAAGCCAATAGGGCATGGAGGTCCTGAACTTTGTTAAGTATACTTCTTACATTAATGTTTCAGAGAAGAAGATAGGAGGTTGTCCTTCTATAAAGATGGTTTGGTTGGTTTATGTTTGTATGGAGTGAAGAATTGGGTCCTGTGTTAGGGTGTATGTCTCCACAGCAAGTGAGTTTTAGAGTTAGATATAGGTAGAGTTTAAGTAGTTTTTGTAGTATTTTATTTTGTTTCTGGGATAAGTAGGGGTTAATTTTGTTTGTTGGTTTATTATTTATGTAGGAATATCAATGGGTCGGGGCAAGGTCACATGGAGATATTGGGAACTGTTTTAGTTTTAGTGTATTGGCTATGGTTTCTGTTTGCTACTGAATTGGATTGGTGAGATGAAGTTGTGTGTGGTAGGATTTGAAGATGGAAAACAGGAGATGAACAAAAATAGTTAATGTGTAAAATGTTACATTTAGGTGTAGGAAAGGCATTTTCTTTATTTTGTTTCTTCCCCTTTATGTTACCTTAGGAGAGTAGGAGAGGAGGGGTGAGTGGGAGTAGGAGCTATAGAACTAGGTGACTGTGGAGCAATTAAAGGAGTTAGTGACAAGTGTGTGGTGTAGTACGTTTGAGTGGGGGATTGATGGTGTGATTTGATTGGTTGATTGGGTGTGTGAGCTCAGGTGGGAGTGGTTAGCAGCTATAAGTTTAATTGCAAAAGGGGTGGTTGGGAATGGGGATAGGGTAAGTGAGCAAAGTGAGCCTGAAGGGTGAACGGAGTGGGAAGAGACAAGGAGATGGATGGCAAGGTAAAAAAAAAACAATCAGTTAATATAAAGCTAATGAGCCAGTGGCAGACATAAGATAAGGAGCAGAATAAGGAATGAAGTGTATTCACCATGGACAGACTTTTAGCCAGAGGAAATACAGAATATTGTTCAGAGAATAAGTCAAATCTATTATGAGCCACTTAAGGGACAACTATGGGACACAATACTTGATAGATATCAGTTAGTTAGAAGTTTTATTTTGTTTCAATAATCAAAGGCTACACAAGGGTGAAATAAAAGGATTTGTAGCAGAAATCTTACTTTTATAGTGCACCTAAATCTAGTAGGTCTAAGCATGGAAAATGCATGGGAGGAGAATAATTAATTGGGCTTTTGTAGCTACATTGCAAAAATAAGGGAAAACACTGCCACCTAGTGGCCAAACTTTGCAATGGCAATATGGTGGTGCCGGAGAATAAAAGAAAAGAAACAGGCAGGAATGGGGAGGGCAACGGGGAGAGGGGGATTATAGTTGGAACAGGCTACTAGAGAACATGTGGCTCAGCCCTGAACTGGGGCAGTACTGCTACTAGATTAGTTAAAATAAAACAATAACACAGTTCAAACACATACACTCTACAATACTGAAGAGAGGTTGAGGTTTGTATAGTTTGTCTGCTCTCTTTGGTTAGTTTTTCTTTTAAAAAGAAGAAGGTACAGAGATATTGTTGAAGTTATTTCCAGGGCAGGGTAATCATACAGTGGCGGGAAGTGCCCGAGTAGTTGGGATCGCAGCAAAACTGGCTGTAAAGAAAAATATAACAAAATAAATTATTACTGTTCAGTTACAGGCTCAGAGGGAAAGAAGATTCACTACAGTTCCTATAGCAAGTTCAAATTGCTGAAGTGATCTTAAATTGCATGTGTGGAAGTAATGCATGGGTTAGGAGAGCAGAGAGTGAATAGAGAAAGACACTAGCGGTGAAACAGGACTATACAGCAAGTACAACAAAGAAAACAGATGTTGCATAAAAAAATGAACAGTATGATGCTATTGGCAGTCTAATTCACTCACATTAGTTGCAGCACACTAAAGAAAACCATGGGTGAGTTCAACTAGCAGACCATCACAAGAGTTACAGTTTCAGAGATCCAATCCACAAATAATAGAGTATTAAATAGTAGGCTGACTCAAACTATGTTAGGTCACAGTATATTAACTACAAGTATGAACAAGAAAAATGCTGTAACCACTTGGACAAATAGATTCTAACTGTAATGAATGGAAGCCGCAACGGCAAGCTTACAAATGCCACCAATGAGAAATAATGATAAAATAAAGCAGATAGAGCTAGAATATAACACTGAGACCATTGAAAATCACAGTACTGTGAGAACTGATACCAAATACTTTAGCCCTGAATGTATGGCAATTCAGTTATATAATATAAGCTGCACTTAAATAATATGGCAGTTAGAGCTAGTATTTAATGCTAAGACCATTGAAAAACCACATAGCTGAGTAAACAGACATCATATACTTTAGCTCTAAACATACAGCAGTTCACTTAGATAATAAAAATGGCACATAAATATTATAGTAGTTAGAGCTAGTATTTAACACTGAGACCATTGAGAAACCATGTTTCTGAGTAAACTAATACACTATGCTTCAGCTCTAATCATACAGTAGTTCACTTAGAAGTCCTAAATTGGTAGCATAGCATGTGTGGGATGTTATGAACAGCAGGACCACATATATAAGATGAAATGCAAAGCTGATAAGCTGGTTATTGAAATGGTAACAAATAAAACCGTACACGAAGTGGATGAAATGCAATGCTGATAATCTGGTTATTGAAATGGTAACAAAAAACTTAGCCAACTCTTACAGACCAGCACTGGAGTAGTAGAGGTACTTGCCAATGTGCAGGACCAGCAGCCTATGGGGGTTTATATCACATCATCGAAAGTTTAAAACATTGAGCCACTTAACATTGAACTGAATACATCGAACCAGGAAAGCATTGAAATGATGCGAATGGCAGTTTCCAACGGGGACATGAAACATTAAGGATGTAGGCAGGGGGGCAAGCCCCCCTGCACTCCACACCCCCGCTACTTAAATATACCAACTCCAAGATCATGCTACAGTGTAGGAAACAGAAATCTTCTGTTTCTGCACAGTAGTGCACTGAAGTGTGATCTCCAAAGTGGTATATTTAAGTGGCATGGGGTGTGGAGGTGGAGGGGGTCTTGCCCCCTGCATGCAGCAATTTATTTTTGATCTACACTCCACAGGTTTTTTTTTTCCATATCGATGTTTTACAGTTTGATGAATTCAGTTCGATGTTAAATGATTCGATATTTTCATCTTTCGATGATGTGATATACACCTGCCTACAGGAGGGCAGGTCAGGAAGGCTAGAAGAGTTATTTAAAAATGGTGCCTTAGAAGCCGGCATCACTATATGGTTTTAGGGGTGGGAGATGGGTAAGAAGAAGGGGTATGAGTGAGAAAACAGACAGGAAAAAGAAAGGAAAGGAAACAGAAGAGAATGGGGGAGGGGGTGAGAAAGGAGAGGGAGCTGAGAAAATAATAGAGCCATGGAGATGGAGGGCAAGGTAAGAAAAACATTCAGTCAGTATAAAGGTAATGAGCCAGTGGCAGGCATAAGATAAGGAGCAGAATAAGGAATGAGGCTTATTCACCATGGACAGACTTTTAGCTAGAGAAAATACAGAATATTGTTCAGCGAATAAGTCAAATCGATTGTGAGCCACTTAAGGGACAACTATGGGATACAATACTTGATAGATCTCAGTTAGTTAGAAGTTTTATTTTGTTTCAATAATCAAAGGCTACACAAGGATGAAACAAAAGGATTTGTAGCAGAAATCTTACTTTTATAGTGCACCTAAATCTAGTAGGTCTAAGCACAGAAAATGCACAGGAGGAGAATAATTAACCGGGCTTGGGTAGCTAAATTACAAAAAGAAGGGATAACATTTCCACCTAGTGGCCAAATTTTACAATGGCAATATGGTGGATCTGGAGAATAAATAAAAAAAACAGGCAATAATAGGGAGGACAACAGGGAGACGGGGATTATAGTTGGAACAGGCTGCTAGAGAACACGTGTCTGAGCCCTGAACTGGGGCAGTACTGCTACTAGATTAGTTAAAATAAAACAGTAACACAGTTCAGATACACACACTCTACAATACTGGTGAGAGGTTGAGGTTTGTATAGTTTGTTTGCTCACTTTGGTTAGTTTTTCTTTTAAAAAAAAGGAGGTGCAGAGATCTTTTTGAAGCTATTTCCAGGGTAGGGTAATCATAAACTGGCGGGAAGTGCCAGAGTGGTTAGGACTGCAGCAAAAGCTGGACTCTACAATACTGGAGAGAGGTTGAGGTTTATGTAGTTTGTCTGCTCTCTTTGGTTAGTTTATCTTTTAAAAAGAAGGATGTGCAGAGATCTTGTTGAAGCTATTTCTAGGGCAGGGTAATCATAAAGTGGCGGGAAGTGCCCGAGTAGTTGGAATTGCAGCAAAAGCTGAACTCTACAAAACTGGAGAGAGATTGAGGTTTATATAGTTTGTCTGCTCTCTTTGGTTAGTTTTTTTCTTTTAAAAAGAAGGAGGTGCAGAGATCTTGTTGACGCTATTTCCAGGGCAGGGTAATCATACAGTGGTGGGAAGTGCCCGAGTAGTTGGGATAGCAGCAAAAGCTGGACTCTACAATACTGGAGAGATGTTGAGGTTTGTATAGTTTGCTCTTTTTGATTAGTTTTTCTTTTAAAAAGAAGGAGGTGCAGAGATCTTGTTGAAGCTATTTCCAGGGCAGGGTAATCATACAGTGACGGGAAGTGGCTGAGTAGTTGGGATCACAGTTAAAGCTGGACGCTACAATATTGGAGAGAGGTTGAGGTTTATATAGTTTATTTGCTCTCTTTGGTTAGTTTTTCTTTTAAATAGAAAGAGGTGCAGAGATCTTGTTGAAGCTATTTCCAGGGCAGGTGATCATACAGTGGTAGGAAGTGCCCGAGTAGTTGGGATAGCAGCAAAAGCTAGACAACTCCTACAGAGCAGCACTGGAGTAGTAGAGGTACTTGCCGATGTGCAGGGCCAGCAGCCTATGGAAGGGCATGTCAGGAAGGCTAGAAGAGGTATTTAAAATAAAAAAATAAAAGTTATAGGGGGTGGGGGAAGAGATGAAGTCCTGCTATGGAAAGCACTAGAATGTAATGTGATGTTGGTTGTGGGACATAATCCTTTATCTGGTAGGGCACAATAAATAATATAATGCTCTTGTTACTCACTTGCTTTTGTAACCACCCTTGCTGCTTACTGCACAATGTTGAATCTGTACAGTGTACTCCCCTTTGGATTATTGGGTGCCTTCCTATACTCCACAATCTGTATAACAATTTGTACTTATGTGATCCTTATATGTGATACCATTATATTGTCTTTCAGTAAACAGTATGCCCCAGAGATGGAGACCTCCATTCTCTGAGGCCAAAAATGAGGTTATCATAGATGCACTGAAGCAACACAATGAGGTTCTGCTGTCAAGAGGGACACAAAGAATAGCTGAGCATGTAGAACTGTGTGAAGACGTTGTCAGAAATCTCAACAGGGTGGGCAGACAGAGATGTTAGTATGATCAGGTACATCACAGAGCTACTGACATGATTCATGCAGCAAGGAGAAGTGCAGCTGACATGGCACGTGATTGTGAAGTCACCATGGTGGGCACACAGCAGAAGAACCCTTCAGTGCCACCAAAGAATTCCTGGTGAATATTGTCACTCAGGAAAGCCCCCAGAAGTCCAACAGCCAATATATACTTGATGTTGTTGCCATTTCTGCTACTCAAGAGGAGTGTCCAGGAAGGCTGTGTTAGACCATCAGTAGAACACATTTTCAGTCAGTCTGTAATACTGTATATAGTTTTAATGTGTGGCAGGTTGCTTTATTGGTGGGGTGTAAATGAGATAGCTGGAGTGCTCATGTCCTTTAACTGCCACAGAGGGATTCCTGGCAAACACCTACACAGGACAGCTCACAGTCATCATTGTGACAATATGTTCTGGATATGTGTGCCACTCCCACATCACATATGGGGCTGGACAGAATCCTTTGTAACATCATCATCAAAATATTTCTGCATTCTGTCATAAGTGTATATAGTTGTGTCAAGCTGTATGTGTGTTGTTTTGGGGTACATCAGATAGCTGCTGTGTTATGTTCATGTAAAGTATTTTAGCCACATTCCTGATAACATGTATTTGAGCATACATATAGATAAGTAAAAGTATTAACCCCTGTTGTACAGTTAAATGTCTGGTGCTGCTGCCATTATGTCTTCATCTGCTTTTCCTAGGACCATCAGGGATTCAGCATGCAAGGGCTGCAGCAATAGGTAAGTGGACTGTTTTTTTCTGTACTGTATATACATCTATTCCAACATATCTGCTACACTGTCATCTCAGGCCTGCTGTATGCATTTCAGCACTGTTGGTATACCTGTCCACTGCAGAGTTTTTTCTGAATGTCATGGTTTTTCTATCATCTTGTGAGCCTGTATTTAAGATCATGGTAATTGAATGTTAGATTACTGTGAAGTCAGTAATGATAGCGAACATTGAATTATTATGCACAGATCCTGCATTCAAACTGCATACCCTTCGGATATGTTGTGGTGAACCAATATCCATTATTCCATTAGTTGTATTTGTTTGTAGGAGCATATTATGCAACATTTGTCCATATTCTTTAGCTTTTGTTCAACCACTTTTTATGGTTTTGCCCACACTTCTTACTGTAAGTGATTTACTGGTTTAAATGTCCATAATAATGGCAGCAATGTAGAGTGCAGCATAATAGTGCAGGTATTAATGCTGCCTTTTGTTTTTTTAATCACAGGTTACCATGACAGTAGTTATGTGTCCCCTGCACCACCTGATGTCAGTGTCTCATCAGAGTCTGATGAGGATGATGGCTAAAGTGAGTCACAGTTGGGGGTTGCTGAGGCTGAATCTGACACATATGTTGACATTCAGCACCCACACTCAGGATCCCTGGAGACAGGCAGTATGCCTACACATACCCAGTCCACCTAGGCTATACACATATTGGACAGTTGGAGTGTGAGAATATAGACCAGGAAGTATGGCTACCATGGCTTCAGTGCCTTGTTGACACTGTCCATAGCCAAACTGTTGGTGAGATGCTGCACAGGCAGATTGATAGGGCTACTTGTCAAATGCCTGTTGTCCTCCACCACCTGGTGCAGGTGAGTCTTCATGTATCACTCAACATATGCTTGGGGCCATAATGGAGGCACAGGCACATTCAAAACATCACTCCAGTAGAATGCCCAGGGTTTTAGATGCAGCACAGTAAGACATCCATGACTGCCTCTACCATGTTGTTGATGCACTGGATTGGGTCAATGACACGTATCAAGTGGATGTGGCCATGAGGAAGCTCAGAGCATATGGCATGGAATGCACATTGTCTGTGCTGGTACATCTTCTGGCAGGGGAAAATCGACCTCATGGACATAGTTCAGCAATTACATCTGCTGCGAGCCAATGGGGCCATGCCTGATCAATCTCCTGTAATGGCAGTACATCCAGTGCTCTGTTAGAGAGTATGGTGTGCACAACCAGACATAGCAGGCCATGTGCTCATGGTCCTAGCCATTCCTATGACAGTAGGTTGTCTAGCAGACATCAGTCACCCTCAGGTAGTAGCACACCATCTGACCTTGAACATGGAGGTGAAAGTGCAACTCCTAGCAGAGCCAGTTCTCGTGGTCAGGGGCAGGGATGATGATTATTTAGCTATACCATGCAGAGCTCACAACTGTTCAATATACAGACATGTAGGGCTAGCAATAAGCTTGGCTGTGTTCATGCAGACACTCATACAACAATGTCACATTTAGGGTACCTACTGACACACACACTACATCTACATGTTCCCTGTTGGCTGCTACCCTTACTGACTCAACCGCTCACTAACCTTTTGTGTCAGCCTAAGCCTCCTGCACTCCCACAAACTACCTTGTTTAAATGATGACTGTGCCACACCCCTGTTGTCTACTTTTGCCTTCAGGAATACTGAAGATATGTGTCTGATGCACAGGGTGATTACCTACATTTATTATGTATCTCATATATCCATTTGTGCTGTTGTCCTGATTATTGTAACTGTTATTTATATTGCAGTTAGCCAGTTAGATAATTGCTAGCATAATAATTCCTCTACTTGTTAGCTGATTCTTTTTTAAGGCTTGCCAGGTCAGTCAATGGCATGTGTCTCGTTAATATATCTAAATGTCTTTTTCAGGATTGTTTACTGCTACCTTATGTGTACACATCCAAAGTTAACCCATTGAATTCTGGGATCTGGATTGTATGTCAGCACTGCAGACAGAGCTCACATCAGTAATATAGTATAATGTTGTGCTTTTTTTTCATGCACATCACTATATGTTCTGAGGTTAATAGGCTGTGACAAGGGTATTGTCCTAATAGTGTTTATACCTGTAGCCAATACATCAGAATATGATATGCAATGGTATGTAATGCATGCCCATGAATCTTAAAGAGAGGACCATCCATGTCCAACATAAACTCATTAGTGATCCATGGTGGATAAAATGTTCTCATGACATCTGTCAGCCTGTGCTCAGACAGGTTTATAGATGTGCTCTGCATGACATGCAATCAGAGTCCTAATGCAGATGGGTGACAACCTTTGAGACATGTATGTGTCTATCCTGCATGTCCTATGTATGTCATACTGTACATTGTGGTTCCTGGTACAGGTGGATGTGGTCCCATATGACTTATGGATATGCAGCATATTCATCTCATTTGGCCCAAAGATGGCCATGTAATGCTTCAATATTGTGGCTCAAAGCTATATATCTGATACTGAATACTCTGACAGCTACTCACAGAAAAGGCTTATTGAAGAATCTCTGATGTTTTCATACTCAGATATGTCTGATGTCTGTCAAATTCCTGCAGGTGTCTGGGACAATACTTATCAAAGGGAGGATTATATACATTAATAGGGCTGATGATGAATGAGTATAGGAAAATGATACAATTTTGGTCGATGTCATGCCTTCTCTAATCAAATGTAGGATAGAAGATGCCTTCCTCCCCACAGTACACACAACTGACAGTCAACATACAGTTCAAGCTATATTAATGCATAATTGGGGTATACTGTACTCTGGTGTTTTTCTTTAAATAAGCAGGAACATGTATTAACACAGGGTACGGTGATGCATGTTTGTGCAGTTGCTATGTCAGCAGTCATTAGTGGCACAAAACATTTATGCCATACATCTTCTGCTTTCATTTGGGGCTGTTGATATGTATATGGTAAAGAAGAGGGGAGACCACACTGACACATCTGTTATCACACAGTTGACAGGTCAGCTGCTTGAGATGAGGTCTCCCACTTTGATTGAGTTTTGTTACTTTGTGATCCAATTTGCAACCTGCCTGTTGCAGAAGGTGTGATACTCACCTTGGTTAGTTTCTCAGTGGGAACAGGTGATGGAGTTTGTTGAGTTGCTTGGCCAAGTCAAGATAGGGTGAGTGCACAGCCTTGTATATATCTCTGCTCACAGTCTGGATTTTACCCAGTTTTTGCAGGCACAGGCTAACCCTAAGAACAGATACCTGGAACATATGTACTGTTTGGAGGTCATCTATGTCCTTTTTATGTGAGATGCATGCATATTGTTTCCATTGCCTTAAAGCAAACATTGCATACAGTTAATGGAGTATAATCCCATTTGTATGTTGCCTATCCTACATTCTGTTGGTGGGAAATGGTTGCTGTATTCCATTTTCTGTGGACAACAGCAGTACTCCAGCCATCAGTAAGTTTTGTGCCTAGTGCAGTAGCTCACTGTTGCAGCACGTGAACAACACTGCCCAGAATGCCATCTGGTGACATGGATTCTGTGCTTCACATATTGTAGTGAGCAGTGATATCTAGCTTTTTGAAGATACCACACTTTGGAGGGGATGATGCAACCATGCAGTAAGCTTGGTGTTGTGAGGGGACGACACATTACAGCCACCTGTGTCTGTCAACAGGTGTGGAATTCACAGTAGATCAGTATGTGTAATGCCATATAGAATTACTTCAATATACATCTGAGCAATATATTTTATTTTGCAGATGTAAATGATGGCAGGACTATGGCGATGCTTGGATATGTGTCATTAATTATTACCATACTTGCTATATGAGGCTTCTTGAAGTCTGCAGGGTGTCTCATTGTTTATACCACAACAAGGTGAGTTGGCTTCTTAGACCATTTTGTACATGTGGTATTTGTAAACAACAGCTTCTGTCACTTACTGTAGAATGTAGTACTGACAGATATTCACCATTATGGATTGTAATTCCCAGCGGATCTGTCTTAGATCATATCAGGCACAGCTGTGTGTATACATTTATGTAGATTTGTAGTCACTGCATCAGGGTGTAATTTATACCAGCTGTCAATGTCCTTTGTGTAAACCTGAGCATGGATGTTGGGTATTCCATCCCTTAGAAAGATGTAGGTAACTTGGATGATGTTTTTGAACTGGAGTCCTCACTTAGGGGGCTCATTAGGTATTCCAGACTGTACACATACTGTGTTATGGTTGGATTAACAGTACATGCACTACATATGTACCATTACATTATTCAGTCATATAGTTGATGAACAGGTCTGATATATTACAGACCCTTGTGGGGTGATGCACTATTTCTTCCATGTCTTTTCAGTTTGCAACATCCACTTATGTTTGTGCACATGACTTTGTTCTTGTATAATTATCCACATGAAGCATTACATGTACTGTTGAATAAAATCATATCAACTAGCCTTGCATGGGAAACAGAGGGAAACTGAAAGGTAAGGATGGGAGATTTGAACCTGGTATCTGCATAGATACTGCTAAAAGGAGGGGTATATGTGATCTGAGTGGTATTTTCTGGGGAGTAACTGACAGTGTATACATTCTGCAGTCATACTTAAGGTAGATCTATAGCCCTGTCATCAAGCAGTAGATGTTTTATTTCCTGCTTGTTATGTAACAGCTGGTATGACAGCTACCTAGAGCTGTTGAAGATCTGCTGTCTAACATGGCAGCAGCTGGGTCCATTGGAAAATAATATTGTCATCTTTGTACATACGAGGGGAAAGTGTTAAGGAATCTGCAGATACACCACAACAGAGCAGGTAATCCAAGGAAACACTGTTATAGATCACACTATGTCCAGAAACAGTAATCTTCAAATAAAGACCCCTACTGTACTCACTCACCAGCAATGCACAGGTGTGAGTCTTATAAAACAGATGTCATCCTAATGTTTTTACTCTTTTGGCTACTGCCATGATGGTTTGTCACAGTGCATCATCTGCTCCCATTTCCTCCTTTCCTATGCATCTTGTTCTGTCACAGTAACCACCTGTCTATCCTCAGTCTCTACATCCATGAACCTAATATTAGGCCTTATTGTTTACCCCTACCTGCCAGCTCCATCTTGAGCATCTGTCCCCAACTGTACCCATCATACCTCTAAGCACAAGCCCAAAGTAATGCAACCTCACCTCTCTGGACCTGTGTACAAACCATATAACTTTGTGCTGACACTCATATACCGATTACTAATCCAGTCAATCCTCAGCACAAGCAATGCAGATTTTAACATCTGGAACTCTTCCAACTACCTGTTATGACTCCTGTATTTTTGTCAGTGCCACCATCGCCAAGCCATATCACATAGCTGTTGTCAGTACATTCTTGTAGACCTTCCTTTTCATTGTTATTGGCACCTGTCTCTCACAAATAAATCATGACACTCTTCTACACCCACTCCACCATGCATGCACTATCTCCTTCACCTCCCTTCTACACTCAGTGTTACAGTGCATTTTAGCTCCCAAGAATTTAATAACACACACCTTCACCAGTTGCACTCTCTGCATTCTCACCATTCATCTATCCTCCCTGTCATTCACAGACATATTCTGTATTAGTCCTTATGCCATTCATTACTCAACTCTGTGTAGCATAACTATGCCTCTCCCGGGTCTCCTATGCATATTCTCTGATCACAATATCATACACAGATGTCATAGTCCATGAGGACCCCTGTGTGATCTCCTGCATCAACCTGACCATCACCATTGCAAAGAGATGTCATGATGTAGTGCATAGCATGAAAGGAGTGTCACTGTCATCTGTGTTATATTGCATGAGGTGACATCTACCTGTCTGCTAGGCCATCGCGTGCCCATGGCCTGTTGTGTGCAATATGTATCCAATAATCTGATTTAGCTGATGATATCAGCTGTCTCTGTTGAAGACATGAGGACAGTGTAACGTAGACTGCGGTAAAAGGATCTATATAACATCCAACAGCAGCTCACAAATTCATACAAGCCAAGCTGACTACAATGAAATAAGGACTCCTAACCATCTTGGTTTACAAACTAAAGAACACAGTACTTAAGGCACACACCACAGCACAAGTCTGACTTTAATAGTACTGCAGGTAATCTTATAGTAAATTACATCAGCACAAGTCTGACTTTAATAGTACTGCAGGTAATCTTATAGTACATTACATCAGCAGGCCCTGTGGGGGACATGAGGTTGGAGGACTGCTAGATAAAATGATTTTCACAAACACACATACAGACACACACACACACACACACACACACACACACACACACACACACACACACACACACAGCAGGCTGCTCTGAGATTAGTACCCGTACCTGTCTAGGTTCATAAACTAGAGAACAAAGTACTTAAGGTACATGCCACAGCACATGTCTGACTTTAACAGGACTGCAGGTGATGTTATAGTAGATGACATCAGCAGGCCCTGTGGGGGAGATGAGGTTAGAGGACTGCTAGACATAAAGATGTTTTATGCAAGCACAAAAGCAATGCAAAACCATGGCAGTATTGGACACACATCCCCATTAATCTTTATAGAGACAAACACAAAAATGCAACTACAGTGAGAGCTGAACCCCTGCCTATTTAAGTGCACAGACTAATAAACACCGTTTTTAATACAAGCACCACTACACAAGTCTATTTTTAACCTGACTTAATTTGATCTTATAGTAGATGACATAATCAAGAGATGTAGATAACACCAGCTGGGGAGGCCTGCATAGGGACATCGCTCCTTTGTGTCATCTGAGGTAGTACGTTAACAGTAGTATACTGTTTAGAAGCCATAGCTGTGTAACAGCAGGAGGTCCTTATTGAGCATATTTGGATGTTTTTCTTTGGCAGTGCAAGCCTGTGAGCACAATGTTATCACCATGTCCATGAGGGAGCACACAACATTATTATACCTTTGTTTGTGTTAGATGTATGTGTTGTAGAATTAATGAGATCTTATGGTTGTACTGATTGTTGTTGAGGTGGATTGTGAGGAAACACATATGGATGTTCATTAACTGTCTGTACAGAGAGTTACACTGTGCCCTCAGTTTGCAATGTTTCCACATCTTCTAAATATAGAACAGTAAGTACACAGATCTGTAACTGTGGTATAATAATTAGCATACTTCTCAACCTCATAGAGCACAAAATCTGCACAAAGCCACAATTAATATAGTGAATGTTGAAATATTGCCCTTACAAACCTACAATGTTGATGGAATAGCAGGTTTTGGCTTAGCATCCAGTTATGGCATCCACAAATTAAATGTATGTCTTCATTTTCTAAATTAATTCTCAATGATTTAGCAATAATATTGTATAAACCAACATATTATAAGGAGTAGACTACAAAAATTATGTTAATATATGGACATTCCTCATTAATCAGGACAGTTTAGAGCTATGATATATATGTATAGTGAAAATGCAATGAGTAGTGCACTATGTGTACACACATGCATTTTACTCCTCTACCTGTCTGAGTGATGTTAAGCAGTGCTCAAGGTACATTGCTAACATCCACTCTTCCTATTATGTAATGTATACGTCTTACTGCAGCTCATGCCTCTCAGTACTCCAGGCCATGATTTCACAATTGCTACTGGCAATGTATAACTATTATCTGTTTATTTCCTTGTTCTACAGTTTTGCACTTCGCACAAAATAATTCAGCATTATTAACACTGTTTTCAGTACGTGGTGCATTGTGCAAATGTATACTTAAAATATTCAGATTAAAATGTTGTGGGACACAGAGTCACAGTCTGTACAAACAGAAACTATAACAAAAACAACTCCTAAACTTCAACTTATATCAGGGTTAGAACCCAAAACACCATTCAAGCTTCATCAAGCAGGATAGGTGCCTTAGTCTTTTTGGCCATAGAAGCTGCTTTCTAAATTGGGGTCATTCCTCACTCAACCACCTTCATAAAAACAGTACACTGCTATCAAACCATGCACACTGTATTGTACAAGTACTTTTCTGACGTACATCTGGATACAGAGCAGTTAGTAGACACAACTGCTGTCAAACAAATGAGAATAACTATACATCTGTCTGTCATTCCATCCTGTGGCTGGGAGATGGTGGGGGAAACACATTTTCTGTCAGGATACAAAGTAGCCTGAAGTCAGACACAGCAAGGGAGTGGAGTCAATTCCTAACCTCTGTCTTGCGTGATGTAACATTATTCAGCTGTGTTTGGACTGTGAGTGTTTTATGCCTGATTCATAACAATTTCATGCAATAACATTTTAATAATATAGGTGTGTGTACTCACATATTAACTTAAGTTATCTACAGAAGCACCACTATATATTTGCATACTGTAACAAGATACAGTCTAAGTTCAGGCCTTACCTTGCATATGCGCTGGCTGACACAGCATTAGTTCAGGGATGACTCTGTCTGATGCAAGCAGTGCACAGCCAATATGTGTATAGATAAAGGTTGTGTGAGCTTCCTGACATCAATTTTAATATATACATATGAGTAGGAAGAAGGTGTTAAACCATGGGTGGTCAGTGAATGTGCTATGCATTATCTCTTAGCCAAAACAAGGGCATACTGAGCATGCCTACATCTGCCTACAGGGTCAGCAGCTGGTGTTTCCTCCTCTGAGTCCTCCTGTGACTATGGGAGTGGTGGCCTAGGAATTGGTGGGGGGATGTGTGCCTGTCCCCCTTGCTGATTCTGCTTCAGCTGTCTCTACAAGAGCACATTTTGCAGCATAGCACAAACTGTAAAGATTTGTATACATATACTGCAAGGTTCCACCAGATATATCTAGGCACCAGAACCTTGACTTCAGAAGCCCAAACACACACTCTGTGATGTTTCTAGTTTGTGTGTGTGCCTCATTATGGCATTCTTCCACAGGTGTGTGTTAAACTTTGATGGGTGTCATCATCCGTGGTTCCAGGGCATAGCCAGCATCCTCTAGTAAAATGTCTGGTACAACTATGATGTGTGCCAGATATAGGAGTCATGATAACTGCCAGGGCTGCCAGCACACACATTCAAGATAATCCTCTGGGCATTGCACATGACTTGGCAGCTGATGGAGTGGTATCCCTTATGGCTGATGTAGACTCTACCCTGCTTGCCAGGTGGTGCCTTGATGTGTACAGGAGTGTAATCTATGGCATCCACTAATTTAAGGTAGCGTGCTACAGGATAGAAGTGGTTCATATTGCTGGTTTTCTCCTCAGCAGTGAGGGGAAAACATATGTGTTCACTGGCATGTATAAGCATAGCATCCATGAACTGGTGGAGTATCCTAGATGCTGATGCCTGTAACACCCGCTCATGTCTCCAGTTGGTGTTTGAAAAGTATCTGTAGCTAATATTCTAAGGGCTGCACATACCTCAGTTTCCACTGGGATGGGTTCCCGTTGGTTAGCTCTGGCTGTGAGTTGAGGCTGGCAGTGCTCACAGACTTCTTGTGATGTGTCCCTGTCCACCCTGTTGTGCTCTACAATCTCCATATCACAGATGCACCTGGTAGGTCACCCTAGACCTGAGCAATCTCCTCCTTCTTGGCCTAGGCCTATTGTCATCCGCACCAGCAACATTGACTTCAGCCTCAGGCACATTCAAATGTAGAATAGCTGCAGCAGCCCCTACCATTATGTCAGTTAAAAGTTCCAAGTCTCTACTTCAGTGTTTTTGAAGTATTGAGGGGAAAATCAGACTGTAGGCTGTATGCATACTTTATATATATGTTATTAGGACCACCATCTGGTATTGGCGGCGTGAAATGACATTCACCTGCATAGGGTGTAATTGACAGGATTTAGAAGTCCTGTTGCAGTACACATTGTTGCATCTGTGAGTGACATGCAGTAGAATGCAGCTACACATAATGACACCAAATCATGTAAAGCATTTTATAACATGATCCCTTTTATCATGATACGTAAAGAATGCAGTAATTATGGATAATTGCCCTTCATATCTATGAACTACATTTCCAGCACTGTATGATTAAAAGTCGACATTGCCTGTACATGAACCCAAGGCTAGCTGCACCATAGTCCAACACCTGACAGTCATTGCCACAGGACCAGAGGGGATTACTGGAGTGCAACACCACTTACCAGGTTTCTGAGATGCTCAAACATTCTAATCCATGGAAAACATACTATGTAGGAGCTTACACGGAGTGTACAGCCCCACATGGTCTCTGCTTTTTGTGATTCAACAAATCCAGTCATTTTTTACATAATTTACATAAGTACCACACTGACAGCCTAAAAACTACATGGATAGTAGACGTGTAAGCTGGGAAACAGCACAGGTGCACGAGTTTAAATATACAATGCAGGGCTTTACTGTAATTGTTGTGACAATATATCATACCAGACTTTTTAATTACATTTGTATTATTGTTTTTAAAATGTTTTGCACACAGTGGTGCACTGTGCAAATTTGTGCTAAAATAAAAATTATAATTTTTATAGTGCTTTTACACACATTCCTGATCCTTCTGTACATCCTCAGCCAGTAAATACCTTTTTTAACTTTTTGTGGGCATTCTGTCCATATTTCAGGACTTCTGTACACCATTGCTTCCACGTAGGCTCCTACATACAGAAATTGTTCACGTATCTTTCCACTGGTGCGCTTGAAGGTGCTGCTTGTGCATCCGTACATGGAGTTTACTGAATCTGAAATCAGCTGCCAGCATGATTCAAACACAGAAAAAAATCACTGTGTAAGCTTTATTGAGTTTGCACCTTAGTTTAAAATAACACTGCTTACACATGGTTGCTTTGACAGTCAGCTTTTTTTCTTCTTTTTATTACAAGCTAACATCTACCTCTGGTACTTGTATCTTAGTAAGTGTTCGATGACTAAATACCCCTCAGCTCTCCCCCATAAATGTCTGCATCTTCCAGTGTGAATGCTGTCAAAAGACAGCAGCGACCTATTCAATCCTATGTTTGTAATCACAGTGCAAGTAAGCCATGGCTATGGAGGTGTATCAGAGTGTGTGTGTGTGTGTGTGTGTGTGTGTGTGTGTGTGTGTGTGTGTGTGTGTGTGTGTGTGTGTGTGTGTGTGTGTGTGTGTGCGCGCGTATGTGTGTGTTCACATGTGTGTGCCTTGTAATCAGGGACTGCAGAGACTGAATGTGTATGTGTTTTCCTGGGTGGTTGCAGCATGCTACACATGGGATTGCAAGTCTGGATGTATGTGTGTTTGCATGCACGCGCGCGTGTGTGTGTGTGTGTGTGTGTGTGTGTGTGTGTGTGTGTTAGAATATGCATACAGGGGGATTGGTGAGTGTTAAGTGATCAACTGCAGTGGGGATTGTTCAGAGATGAGTGGAGGTAGGTGTGTGTAAGAATGTCTGGAAGTGTGTATGTACAAGTGTCTGTATGCATGCATGAATGTGCATGTGTGTTTGGGGGCCAGCTAGTGCCTTTTTTAATGCAATACATGGCTTGCTAGGGAGAACACTATTGTGTTCAGTACTTACAGCACAATGTTCATTTCAGAGACAATGACCTGCTTACTGATGTTTTTCTCTTTGCAGCTATAATATATCTCATAATATGAATTTCTCAGTGTTGTGGTAATTGACGGGATATGTACGAGGGTAGTGTGACAGCTGTGAGGTCTGTGGTGGGAGTGATGGATGCTTTTAAGGTGGAGGTGGGATTACATTAAGGATCAGCACTGAGCCCTTTCTTATTTGCAATGGTGATGGACAGGTAGACGAGATCAGACAGGAGTCCCTGTGGACTATGATGTTGAAGATGACATTGTGATCTGTAGTGAGGGTAGGGAACAGGTGGAGGAGACCCTGGAGAGGTGGAGATATGCTCTAGAGAGAAGAGGAATGAAGGTTAGTAGAACTAAAACAGAATATATGTGTCTGAATGAGAGGGAGGATAGAGGAATAGTGAGGATGCAGGGAGCAGAGGTGGCGAAGGTGGATGAGTTTAAATACTTGGGACCAATAGTTCAGAGTATTGGTGAGTGAGGAAGAGAGGTGAAGAAGGGAGTACAGGCAGGATGGATCAGGTGGAGAAGAGTGTCAGGAGTGATTTGTGACAGACAAGTACCAGTAAGAGTGAAAGGGAAGGTCTACAAGAGGGTAGCGAGACCAGCTATGTTATATGGGCTGGAGACAATGGCATTGACAAAAAGGCAGGATTCAGAGCTTGACATGGCAGAGTTGAAGATGTTAAGATTTGCACTGGGTGTGACGAGGATGGACAGGATTAGGAATAAGTATATTAGAGGGGTCAGCCCAGGTTGGAACGTTTGGAGTCAAAGCCAGAGAGGCAAGATTACGTTGGTTTGGACATGTGCTGAGGAGGGATGCAGAGTATATTGGAAAAAAGATGCTAAGGATGAAGCTTCCAGGTAACAGGAAAAGAGGAAGGCCTAAGATAAGGTTTATGGATGTGGTCAGAGAGGACATGCAGGTGGTTGGTGTGACAGAGCAAGATGCAGAGGACAGGAAGAAATGGAAACAGTTGATCTGCTGTGACGCCCCCTAATGGGAGCAGCCGAAAGAAGAAGAAGAAGAAGAGTATTGCGGTAATTGACCAACCTATGTTGTGAAAATAGCATGGGTGGTGAGAAATTCTCAGAATCCCAATGATAGTTTGCTGTACTGTACTCCTCAGTATCTTTAATCTACATTAATGTTTTACAGCACACTGAACAGCCCTGCAGATTTACAGTAGTATGAACCCTGGACTTTATTGCTTACAAAGATGACCTACAACTAAGTTATGAATCATCAATGCTTTTATTTATAACTGTGGCCACCTCATTTCTGCAGGTAGACATCTACTGTTCTAAGATAATGCCTGGCTACCAACTACAGAAAATGTACACAGTAAAACCAAAATAATAAGTACTAGTAGATGGAAACTATGGAATTATACTCCCTGGACATCACTAAATGGAGTCGCTTCTTCTGAAGTATTTCTAGAGCCTTAGGTGAAAAAGCTCCTTTATGTAATCTACTTTAATCCAATGGTCTACAGACTAATTTCTTGTAAAAAGACCAACTGAAACTATATACCAATCATTGAGGTGTGTCCTATACTATGGGCTAGCATGCATTCTTAATCAACAGACATAAACCAATTTAGAGGGAAAATATCCAAGGCATGTGACATTATTCTGCAACACCAGAAGTGGAAAGAAAATGAGTACTGTGAAGAAACCTGTCACTCAGAGCATACTATGTGGGTAAATACTTCATCAATAAAATGGTGATGAATGGCTTGGAGAACCAGACAGGAAGGTGGAAAAGATAAAACTGTCATAATGTGTCTGTAAATGTATAACTACATGCTGAGGAAACAGAGGCAAAATGTGCTGTCTCACACAAAAGTCTGTTTTTGTTTCTAAAGTAAACACTATGTTGGTATCTGTAAAAGTGCAATGCATAATTATTTACATTTTCTAGTGTGCATCAAGTATGCCTAATTAAAAATCATAGCTTCCTCCTGTGGGGCATTAACCCAGACAGTTAATAGCAATTTGGAATGTGGCATCAGATAATTGCTGTTTACAGAAGCACAAATTACTCAAAACATTTCCAAGGAAATGTAACGTTTAAATCTATAGTTTACTAGCAATAAACGTGTGATTACAATCATGAGCTTACATGGCATATTTTGTAAACAGGTGTTATAGCTTCTGCCTTAGTTTTTCATTCTTAAACTCCTGACATGAAATGAATTTCAATAGTACATTTCAGGGATTTTTAAACATACAATGAACAGAATTTACTGAGTTGAAATTTGATTTGTTTTTCTGTCATTAGTTTGTTAAACATTTTCAAACTAGATCTTCTATAGTGTTGCCATTGTTTCTCTACTAACAGCTACTTGCTATGTTAAAAGACCACTACATCTTCCTTCTGGTACATTACTTGAGATGGAACTAATATTCCATTACCAATTTTTTTTGTTGCCCACGGTATAGCCGGCAGTCGAACTCTATAATGTAAAACTATGGTTTTAAACCAGCACTGTTGCTTGTTTACAAGAATATGTCATTACCATAAGACTCATAAATCTACTGTATATAAAGCTGCAGTATAAATGAGTCTCTGTGAAACATTATACAGCTTTGCATTTAACTCTGAATGAATATATATCTTCAAAGTGTGATAATTTATTAAAGATTACTCAGTGTAAAGAACTAGTCTGTGGTTATGCATAATCTCAGAGAGAGTACAAAAAGTATGTTTACAAGAAAAAGTCGTTACCTGCACTCTACAAAAGCACACACAAGAAAAATCTTTATGGCACAGGTAGAAAAATTCCCAGCATCTTCGCTGGGAAAAAAGCTCCTAGCAATATGGTACGGTTTCCTACTGTACTGACTTCTATAGGAAATATAGAGTGTACCCTAATAATTAACACTATCAATAGCTAGAGGTGCCTTCTATTATCTTTTAATTTTTTATACAAAGTACAGATTGTAAACCTCATAGCTAGAGGCCCAAACCTACAGCTATGCTGAATAATTAACTAGTTAACCAATTAATTAACTAATATGCATTTGCTTAGAAGATCAGTATTATGGTGCCAACCCATTTTCATAGGGACAAGGGAGAAAAAGCTTCCATTCTTAATTATATAAGAAAATTAATTAATTAAATTAAACAGTATAAATCAAGTTACACATATGGTGTATAAGAAAAGAATAAGTCATATGCTAGACATCATACATAAAGAATGGTTGTCATATATGGAATCAATAAATTCTGTTGGCAAGCTTTACAGATAAGTCAAAAAAAAAGTATTACATTCAATTGGAAGTGAGCAGTTTTGATAATTTATTTAATAATGCAAATATAAAATAGGGTTTATAGAATAAGAATATATAATACTTATTTAAATTTATAGGCAAAAGTGCCTCTGAACTGTGAAATTTATGAAAACTAATGTAGAAAGCTAACTTAAGTAGGATGGACAAAGTAAGACATTGCAACTTTAGGAAGACCCTTTTACTGCAAATTAAAGGGTGGGGACAAGTACGTTTGTGTGTGTGTGTGTGTGTGTGTGTGTGTGTGTGTGTGTGTGTGTGTGTGTGTGTGTGTGTGTGCGCGCGTGTGTGTGTGTGTGTGTGTCTGTGTCCAGGTAACCACAGATACTGGAATCAGATTAGATTATATTGAAAAAGAACTGCACAGACTGGATCCAAACAATGCACAGGGAGGAGATGGAATTAGTAACAATGACCTGAGAACACTTCAGCAAAAACTTGCACTACCATTATATCTATTATTCACTAGGTCATTTAAATATGGGGAAATTCTTCAAGATTGGAAACATGCGCTTATTAAGCCTGTCTTTAAGGGAAAGGGGAGTAGGACAAACCCAGAGTCATATAGACCCTCAAGTCTACTTTCATGTTGTGGAAAACTAATGGAGAAGGTAATATTGGATACGTCAATTGTCAGAAGTGGATAGTTTGAGACTTGAAACCATATATCAGCATGCATATGTTGAAAACAGATCTATTACCAACTGTAACATAAACATATAATAACAGCCATGAATGAAAAATTGTGCTGTGATATAATTTATATAGATTTAACTTCAGCATTTGACAGGTCATACACAAAACACTGATAAATAATTTAGTACCACTAGGTATTGATGTACTCTTGATAAGATGGATAGCTGCATGGTTTACAAATAAGACATGGCAAGTATCATACGAAATTGGACAGGTGAAATCCTGGGTTACAGTCAGAGTGTCCCACAGGGCTCTGTCCTAGGCCCTTACTTGTTTAGATTGTATCTTTCAGACCTAACTTTTTCATCTGAGGTGTTCTACAGTCTATATACAGATGACCTGAAATTGAGAAAACTGATTGCATGTATTACAGATAAGGCATGTCTATAAAATAAATTGACTAAATTGACCATTTGGGCAGAGGAGAATAATATGCTTATAAATGCATCAAAAACTAAGCATATGAGATGTAGGAGACATAAACTGAAAGGAAAATATGTAATACAGCACACAATGATTGAAACTGTAGACTCAATTAAGGATGTAGTATATGGGTAGATTTAGCTATGAGTTTGTCTAATCACATCAACCAATTGGCTAATGATAGTTATAGAACTATAGGTTGTACAAAAAGATGTATAAAGTCTAGGAAATCAAAAATAATGAAGTCATTGTTTATTAGTTACATTAGGCCCAAACCTGAGTATGGAATAACAATATGGAAACCCTATAAGAAAACAAGCATGAGTAAACTGGAAAGAGTACAACAGAAATATACCAAGAGTATCCATGGATATGAAAATTTAAGTTATTATGAAAGACTAAAATATCTGAACTTGTACAGTGTCTCTTACAGATATCTAAGAAGAGAGCATATTCAGGTGTATATGGCCCTTAGTGACAACTACCTCTGGGAATGATTGAGGGTAACAAAAAGTACCAGAGAATCATCAGACAACCTATGTAGGAGATTCTATAGGAATTAAGCTCTGTATTTTTTCAGTCCTCCTACAAATACTGGGTACCTTTTTTGTTGGCTTTAGTAAAAGTTTAATTTGATTAAACCAACAGCTCAGTGCATTAAAGTAATTCCTGCTTTATTTGTACAGCAAATCAACACTAAAATATGAATGTATTGTAACAGTTTAGTGTGATATAATATGTCACTGTTAAAGGCAAACAGTCCTGGAATAGGTCCTAGAAATACTCAAGTGTGATTCAAAGTCTGTGGAGAAGGTTTATTGCCATACTGCAACTTGTGTCTAATTGTTATGGAAGACTTTTAAAACAGTTGCACATATGATAAGATTCATTCTTTGTAATTGCCAGCTGCGATAGAAAGGTAACAAAAACAAAACTTTGGAAAGTCTAAAATTACACATGCTGCAGCTAGGCCTTTGTCACAGTTTTGTTGTGATCTAATTTGGCCCTGAAATAGTGCTGTTTATATACTGTACTGATACCCAAAGTATAACTGTTCTAACTTGTGATTAGGCTGTGTTTTTGCATGTTTCTTCAGCAAATGAACATTTCTTTGCAAACATTTTAACAAGTAGGTTCAGAATACTTATTGGTTTGAATTTTCAGCCATTTCTGAATTACTTCAACAGTGGTATTGCTTTAGATGGCTTCCATATTTATAGAACATTCTCAACTCTAAGGCTTTCATTTCTTATTGTTGTAAGTTATATTACAATTAAGGGAGAGATTATCCATATGCAGGTAAATATTAAATTATCTAGTACCATGGCCACGTGAGCTATTACTTTAGAAAAAAAGATTTTGAGCTAGAAAAATAAAGACTGGACAAAAATAACATTAACAATCACAATCATAAATCGCCAGAGCTGTTGATGATTCTGTAGTGGCTAAATGTCATTTGATACATTCTATTATTGTTGTAAAATTCTGCTTGTCCCAGTCCCCTTCAATAAACACAACACACCAAATGACATTTGACAACCTTTATTAAAACTTCCATAACATAACTTTGATTACCAAAATTTGTTAAATACAACTGAACATAGTGTAGTAGATTCTAAACACAGCAAAAACATCTTTGCAATGTTAATCAGGACAGCATATCTGCTCATCCTGCCCAGTAAGCAGTGTCCATACCTTTTCTTGCTTACTTTACTTATAAACGTCCTTATAATATTAATCAGGACAGCGTACCTGCTCATCCGACCCAGTAAGCAGCATCCATACCTTTGCTCACTTACTTTACTTATGAAGCTTCATAAACCATTCACTGAATTACCTTCAAACCAAATAACCAGCATCCTTATCTCCACTTGCTTATCTATTCAACAAAAACTCCTTGAAATGTAACACCAGACACCAGAGGGGGGGACAGAAGAAGGTAAGCCTGTCCCTTTTATCTGCCACCAGCCTGCCCAGGCTGTTCCCCCTCACTACCAACTTCCATCAGCTAGCCACCCTTACGGGATAAGGCCAAACATCATTCGTGTGTACAATAATTACCAGGACATTACCAGCCCCTGGCAATTACCTAATGCTTACCAAAGCATCACATGCCACTGGAGCAAGAATACTCAACCCCATCCACCAAATTAAAGCAATTGCATATCACCCTTTCCAAACAATTCCTTTTACTTGCCCAATGACATGCAGAACCTGAAAAACTTCAAAATGCCATTTAACAACTGCTTTGCCAACACCAACTACCCATATCAAAAGTAAGGCACCTAAACCCCATGATAGTTTTAGCAGTCTGACCCCTGTTTACTCTATCCATACCCTTGAATGACACCAACAATATACCAAACTGAAATTGCCCTATACCAAAGGTCAAAACCAGATTATAGCAAAATGAAAAATGCCCTATGCCACCAGATTATACCAGAATGAAAAATGCCCAATACTACCAGGTCAATACAAAATTAGTGACATGCCAACCCCATCTCGCATGTAGAAATTAAACTACATCAACTATTAACCTTACCAAAGTAACCCACTCAAACTGGCCAAATAAACATGTCCTACATCTGCAAGAAATCACCACTGCCTCAACTGTAATGTGCCTTAATGACCATTGAATAAAATTACCTACTACCCTATAGACACTCCAGCACTCAAAACATTCACAAAACAAAAACCATTACCTTTCAAGTCCATTTCCCTCAGGGCATTGACCGTTACTCACTCAGCATTCCATCTGTAACCTCAATGTGCCCACTCAAGTGATCAGGACTTCCACTGAAACCTGCATTCAGATTTAAAACATGCAGCAAGACCATTCTCACTATGACAACCATCTAACGTATGTGATCTATATGTCGTTCCATACAAATATATCCAATATTCAGTAACTAGCAACTTAGCAGCATGGAAGAAAACCCAGGAGTACCCCGCGAAACCAACACAAACACAAGGAGGGCACGCAAGGCCCACAAAACTGACAGAGAATCAAATTGGAGAACCTCTAGCTGTGAAATGACACAAACTGCTGCACCACTGCATCCCATGATATTTAAATATTAAAACTCTTAATTCTACCATGGATTGTACATTATCCTGTATCACAAATCAAACAAGGTCATAAAACATACTACTTATTCTAGAGTAAACAAAACGTTGGCTGTGCTTCTTTCTTCTTCTTCTGAATCACTCTGCTTGCCTTTTAACCTATCCATTTCTGATTACTCACCCAATGACCCCACCACTTTTTCGAAACCAAAGCATGATCATCTGTGAACTCACTGTATCTCACCACTGGAACTCGGCACACCATCATCTACAAAGAAAAAGACAAAATTAAACCTTCAAATAGGGACAAAAATGCTTCACCTTATACCCACATATTCCAAACTACAGCCACAGCATTCCAAGACCCCGTCTGCAAGAAAGAAAAGACATGCAAAACATCCAAAATACATAACACATCACAAGACATCTTCAAGGACAACCTATCCTGCCAACCCAAGAAGGAATGTACCACTGATACTCCAATCTATGACAAAGCAGCCATAACTGAAACAATGCTTCCTATGAACATATCAAATACCCTAAGATAAATTTAACTACCAGTCAAATATATTAAAAGTATCAGAGCCACATGCTCCAAGGATCTAAACCTTGTCATCAACATGAACAAACCATGCTGGAGGGATAGGTTCCTAACCCAAAGACTCCCTAGACACTGGAATAAACTACCCATACATGTCAAGCCTTTTTGGGCCTCTTCAAAAGAACCTTGATGATTGGATTGGAGATAGAAAATTCACCCCAGGAATCACGTCAATGTATGAAGTGTGAAACTCAAATGTCTGTCATTATTTGAACTTCAGACCTCAAAGATTTGCCAGTGATTTGTGAGAAACCACCATTTTGCGAATGAGATGTGACTCTGACAATATTCTTACCTAAACGATCTGTATAACCTTTCTAGAGGAGCTTGGCAGTGATTATTAGCTAGTTTATTACAAACTGCTTCTATGATGTGATATTAGCAAGGTTTCCCAATGCAGGCCAATAAGTGAAAAAGTATGCTTAAAGTTAGTGATAGGAAAGATGCCACTCACTATTATATATGACCTTATGCAATATATATATATATATATATATATATATATATATATATAGATATATACATACACACACACACACACACACACACACACACACACACACATCTATATCTATATTTATCTCTCTCTCTCTCTCTCTCTATATATATATATATATATATATATATATATATATATATATATATATATATATACATATACATACATACACACACACACACACACACACACACATATATATATATATATATATATATATATATATATATATATATATATATATATATATATATATATTTATATATACATATATACATATAGCCAAGACATCACATTATTTAAATCATTATTGTACTGGGTTTTAAATTTAACATTGGTAAAAGAGGAAAATTGGAGTCATCCTCTTCTACAATAAACCTGCAAATGCATAATTTTGCAATAGATGGCAACTCAGTGATTGTCTGAAAGAAACATAGCAAACCTTCTGTTTTTCTGTTAATGGTATTGCCTTCTATGTATTACCATGGGCCGGATTTACGAAGGCTTGCACAGAGTGTAAGAGTAGTGTAAGATGGCAGACAGGCAATATGTCTGCCGAGTGATTCAGAAATAGCCGGCAGGGGCGTGCATGAGAGCTTCTAAAGCTACTCCTGCACAGACAGTGTTATGGTATGCAAATGACCTCATTTGCTGTTGAAAGCTATGCAAATGAGGTAAATTTGCGATCCAGGAAACACTAACCTGTCCGTGTAAGAGTAGTGTTATCTGCAGAAATGTACTCTTTTGGTAACGGAGTACCATTCTGCAAATAGCTAAATGGAGCTATGACAGCTCCAAATAAAGGATGCATCTAGTTGAGGAAGCATGCCAATGGCCAAATATAAGGCCACTGGCATTTGCAAATGTTGTAAATCCTTAAAATCCAATTTTTTTTCCCCAATTGCCAATATTTAAGCGTAGCGCAGTGGCATGCAAACATGCTGCGCTTTAAATAAAATGAAAAAAGTGAAAAATAGCCATAAATGTGCATTTTCACTAAAAAGATTGTTCTGCCATGCAGGTGAATGGCAGGTTGAAAACAACATGGCCACTAAGTAGTGGTTGCTAAGGGGGGAAGCTCAGTGTGAGAGATGTAATCAAGCATTAGTAGGCAATCCTATGCAAATGAGGATAAGGATAGTGAATCCCAATTTTCCCCGGCATGTGAGCCATGTCCCTAGAGTGTAAGTGTAGGAGTAGAGTAATAATAGAGTAGAAGATATGTGACATCATGAGGGGGTATGTCTAAAAGACTGTAAGGTGATTGGAGCACAGTGGCTTGTGTTTGCCCTGAGTTGCTCAGGATTGCAAGAGGCATGTTTACAGTGGTACTAGCTGAAAACAAGAAACAAAAGGTGTACGCCATGGATATATCTGAAATTTCTTGCAAACATGCTTACACCGTGTGCGCGCGTGTGGGGGCGTGTGGGCGCATGGGCACTTGTTTGCGCGCCACTGCCCCTTGTGGAAACAGAAAGGGAAAAAGGAAGGAAAAGAAGTAGTAGGAAGTTAACCAAGGAGAACTGGCAGAGCTGCCAGGTGAAATATATCAGAATCAGCCAATTACACAGGCAGTCGACTAGCCCAGCCCAGCCCAGCACTTTAAACTCTGCAAACAGCAGTCTAACCTGTTTTTTCACAAGAACTCTGCAACACTGTAGTATACAAAGAGTGAAAACTTAAAAAGCTTAAGGCTGACAAAATGTTAGGGGCTGCTATTGCTATCATAAACCAACATGTGCAAGGTGCTGAGGGTGGTGATGTTGTGAATGCTGCTGAGAAACCCACAGTGAGGAGACGGAGAAGAGTGTACAGACCCAGGGTAACCTACCAGGGGCTACATGAGCTGGAGATACTGGAGCACTATAGAGTGGACAGAGACCTCCTGCAGAAAATTGTTGAGCTGTGCTGGCCACACCTCACACACAGAACCAACAGAGGGGAACACATCCCAGTGGATACCAAGGTATGTGTTGGCCTATGAATACTAGCTACAGGTACCTTCCAGAGACCAACTGGTTATATGATGGGGGGGTTTCACAGGCATCAGCATCCAGGGTACTGCACCAGTTCCTGGATACCATGTCAGCACATGTCAGTGAGCATGTATATTTCCCCAATTCCAGTGAGGCATTGGCCAGCAATATGCGTCTTTTTCACCAAATAGCAGAATACCCTGAGGTGGTGGGTGCACTAGACTGCACGCACATACACATCAATGCACCACCCGGTGAGCGGGGTAGTGTCTACATCAACCGCAAGGGCTTCCCCTCCATCAACTGCCAGGTCGTATGCGATGCCCAGGGCATAATAATGAATGTGTGTGCTGGCTGCCCTGGAAGCTATCATGATTCCCACATCTGGCATCTGATGCAGCTGTACTGGAGATTTTCTCATAGGGACATCCCTGACGGTCACCTAGTGGGGGATGCTGGATACGCACTGGAGCCATGGCTGATGACACCCATCAGAAATGCACACACAGCTGAACAAGAACTCCATAATGAGGCACATGCACAAACAAGAAACATTATTGAGTGTGTGTTTGGGATGCTCAAGTCCTGGTTCTGGTGCCTGGACACATCTGGTGGAGCCTTGCAGTACTCACTAACTACATGTACCCAAATTGTCATGGTATGTGCCATGCTACACAATATGATCCTGCAAAAACAGCTGCAGCAGGAACAGCATGGGGCAGGTCCAAACAGCCCCCCCACCATTGCCAAGGCCTGCACAGGCACAGCATGACTCAGAGGAGGAACAACCTGAGCCTGCCCCAGTAGGCAGAAGGAGGCATTCCCAGTATGCTCTGGCCTTGGCAAAGAGGCAACGCATAGCACATACACTGACTCAGTAGGAACCCTGGAAATGACACCTCTCTCTGACTCGCACATACAATAAAAGGGATGCCTAACTTGTTTTCAAACATGTATAGGGAGTGTACTATGTGCATCCGACATAGGCAGCCCTGCAGCACCATCTGAGGCATGATTGCCTTATTTTAAGCAATATAAAGCAGTGCTAAGCAAATTTTATCACTATTTAGCATATTTAAGCATAATTGCGTGGAGCTGCACACCGCGCAAACTAGCACAACATTGGGCAATGTTGGGCAATGTTGGGCAACGATGGGCAATGTTGGGCAACGTTGGGCAACATTTGGCAAAGTCAGGCAAAGTCGAGCAAAGTCACATAAACACGCTCACACCTGCTTTACTGTTCCTTAACCAGTCAGGTCTGCCCAGCAGGAAAATAAAAAGTAGTGACAGGGCTCGAACTCAGGATACTGTGCACTATAGTCACAGTACTGAACCACTAAGCCATGACAGCATTTCACTGGCACAGACACAGCGGGGCAATTGTAGACTAATGCAAACACAAACAAATGCTGTATCATGCCCTCTGAACTTCCCCCCAGGCCTATGCAGACAGATAACAGCAGGAGGCCAGGCAGTGTGATGTGGGTTGGGTAGGCTATGAAGTCACAAACTAATATAAGTGAAATTGGAAGCTAAGTTCTGTAGTACAGTAGTATTCCTCAAGCCAGTACGATAGGCAACAGTACAGACTGAAATGGAGTACCGGACATAGCAGTGCAGGCCTAGCAAATGTGTATAAGTGTCAGGTGAACCCTCATCCTATGTACACCCACAGTAACAATCAGGTGTGTCCCCTGGGTAGAAATGTACAAATAATAGCTGTCCCCCCGTATGTAGAAATGTTGATAAGTCTATGCAAAGTGACTCATGGAAGCCCTGCAGGCACAGCATGTTTCCTGTTGATGTACAACACAAAGGTGAGCCCTGAAGTAAAACCCAGTTTGATTTTTTACATACATATAGTATACATGTCCATGCTGGGCATGCTCACACACTTCAACAAATTTAGCAAATTTCAGTCAGCAACATACTGAAAGGTCATACTGGGCATGCTCACACACTTAAATAAATGAAGCAAATGTCAGTCAACAACATACTGAAAGGTCATACTGGGCTTGCTCACACATTTAGGCCATGTCTGAGTACAGCAGTGGGCCACACATATCTGGCAGTTGCAGTTATTACCCCAGAAACTTGTCACTATTCACCAAACCTGCCTTGCGCACACAGTTATATGAAAACAGACCCATATAATGTATTGGACTCCTGTCATAATCAAACTATGTACTGCAAGTACTGAACTTGTTCAAAGAAAGTGAAAAGTCAAAGAAGATCAATAAATCTCTGATCAGTATCATCAATAAACAATGAGCACTCCTAACATTATCCAATCCATGTTCTGGCAAAAATATTGTCAAAGAGTCCATAGAGAACCATGAAGCTTTCTTTTGCAATGTCAGATATATCAATGAAAACACATATATGTTCTGTGTCAGTGCAAACTGTAAATGAATACATGTACATGACTGACACTGCCAACATCTTGTCAGACAGGTTCATACCTATTTACCCCCTCTCACTGACAAAAGGGCCTATTATCATACCTGAAGATTGTGTAAACCCAGAAATCACATATACAATGGTTAAACAGCACTTTCCAAAATTAAAAACTATGGGATGGCATGGTTTCCCTAGCTGTGTCATATGTGAACTCAAAAACAAACAGACCCTGCACCTGAACAGTCTGTTGAGACTCACCCTCTGTACAGGATATGAAACTGTTGAATGTGTTACAGCAACATTTGGCACACTCCACAAGTGTTGGTGCAAAACAGACCATATAAACTATTGTCTTATAAGCCTATTAAGCCTGATCTGCAAGCCCATGGAGTCCATCATGATGGAACTCATAAACAGAGCTATTGTTAGCCTACAAACACCCAACCCTACCAATTTCGGTTTGGTCAGGGGCAGATCATGGTTCCCAAACCTGCTAGACTGTTTTCACGGCAGTCACCCAGGACATACATCAATGAAATCAGCTACACATGTCCCACATAGACCTGAAAAAACCCTTTTCCAACATCCCAGACACATGTCGTATCCACAAAATCAACAACCAGTGTATAAATATGTATGTCATGTGATGGATTGCCAACTGGGGCACAGATAGGTCCCACAAGGTAAGAATTGTTGTCTCCTGTTCAAGCTGGTAACAACTGCTGTCCCCCATGGCTCAGTCCTGGGACCCCTCCTGTCTGGTGTATACTTTTCAGAAATACAGTCAAACACACAAGGGCTATGTTTAGCAAAGTTTGTGGATGACTGCAAAAAAGTTGTCATAATCGATGTTTGGGACAACAGAGACATCCTTAAAAAGGGTCTCAGTCAGACATATGTGGTGTAAAATCATGGCCTTGAGCTACAGTCATACAAATATCACATAGGTGCCAACACTCTAAATATGTAGGTGATAACAAGGGATCTATGGACACATGTGAATAGTCATCTCCACTTCCAGAAACATATTCACAAAGTGGTTAGAAAATCATGCTATATGTTCCCACAAACTGTCAATGTTTTTGCATGTAGGTCAAAGGAGGTTCCCTCTACTCATCAGTCATCAGACCCATCAGAGAGTACCACAATACACTTGCGATGAATCTGACTGTGCACCCTCAGCAGCTGGAAAGACCACTGAAGTACCTCAACAAGAGGATTACTGGCCGCAAACAGTTGCCCCATGCAACAAGACTGAATATATCTCAGTCTGTACTCTGTTGCATACTGTCTACTCAGGAGATCTCTGCCCAACAGACAGGTCCATGTCCAATGCAGAACTGATGTACATGCACTATCTGAAGTAAACCCAAGCTCACTGTACCACATGCTCTAGGGATATCATCATCGCAACATTAAATAGAACATGTTGGAGGGACACATTACTAACTCACAGACTTCCCTTGCTTTGGAACAGGCTCCCAACCGACATTAAGCCGAGACCCTCACTGGCACTCTTCCAGAGGAGCCTTGATGAGTGTATGTGAAACTGAACTGTCACACCATGGATCACTTCATCAGCTCTACTACACAGAGACCTAGGGAACTAACTCCATGGGTGGTGATAGCTGTACACTCTGGCCGTACTAATATATGCCTTCAGGCAGATAGCCTATTAGCTACCTATGTACCTCTTTATATATGTAGGGGGAACACAGTATAATCAGACAAAGATGAATGGGCAGAGATATGTGTAACAGGGTGACCATGACAGGGAGCCATCCAGGACCGTACCACCCAGCACACATCCCAATGGCATGAAAAACATGAGGTGCACATCTCTCCCACTGTACATAACAGCCACCAGTATCTGTAAGCATTACAGTGTATGTGGTCCATGTGCCTGCTGTACAACATGACTGTACAATGAAGTACACATCTACTATCTGTAGACATGTACCTGTCACATAGGTTCATAGGTATGAGGTAGACTATCTCCACGAAGGCATATATCAGCCTACGCAAGTTGGGCAGCTTTCACCACACCACTGGGTTGTCTCCCAAGGCCTAGTTCTAATAGTTAGTACCCTAAGCCCCTTTCTAGTGGGGCTGCTGATGTGATGCCAGGCATGAATTGTCTGTTTCCCATCCACTCATCAAGGATCCAATTGAAGAGTGTCAGCGAGGGGTTCTGTCTGATGTACATTGGGTCTCTGTTCCACAGTAAAGCAAGTGTCTGGGATGGTACTCTATCCCACCAGCATGTTGTATTCATTGTTCTGATGAGGTTCACATCCCTGGAATGTGTAGGGTGACTCAATGTTGTTATGTGTAGATGGAACATTTTCAACAGTTATGTGTTGGACATGGCTCTGTATGTTAGGCAGAGTGTGCCTCTGAGTATGCGGTACACAACGAAGAACAGATTTAGTTTTACCAGTTGTGTTGCATAACACAACTGTTTGAGGCCAGTAATCCTCTTGGTGAGGTACCTATGTGGTCTCTACAGCTGCTGGATATGCTAAGTCGAGTACATCCAAAATGGTGCACTGTACTCAATGATGGGTCTAATGATTTAAGAGTAAACTGCCAACACTAACTCTTTGGATCCTGATGCAAACCCTTTGTTGATAAGGTGGACCACATAGGATCACCCAATCACTTTGGCAACATGGTTGTCAAAGGAAAAATGACTATGTACATGTGTCCCCAGATCCCTTATCACCTTGTCATTTTTAAGGGGGTAGCACCCACGTGGTAGTTTGTGGGTATTGTGTTTTCAACAAAGAGGATCACTATGCATTCCTCCACAGTGAGCTTGAGGCCATGATTCTGACACCACACATCTGTCTCGCAGAGTCCCTTCTGGAGAATATGTCTGTCTTCCAGGGAATCTATTATGGCAAACACTTTACAGTTCCCAGCAAACTTAGTCAACCACAACTCTCCTGTGTTGGCATGTACATTTGAGAAGTCTATACCAAACAGGAGGGACCCCAGGACTGAATTCTGGGGGACACCAGTCATTACTGGTGTAGAGTCTGACATGTAGCCAGCAACTCGTAATGTGTGGGATCTATCTGTGAGCCAGTTTGCAATCCATCTTGTGATGTATGGATTCATGGCCAGGTTGGTGAGTTCATCTATGATACCTGACTGGGGAATGGTGTCAAAGGCCTTAGTGAGGTATATGTGGGCTGTGTGGAGCTCATTTCAATCATCTGTAGCCTGGGTAGCTGTCAAAGAAATCCTCCCAGTTCAGGAGGCATGGTCTGCATTTCATGAAGCCAAACAAGGTGTGCTCAACTGTGTGAAGGTTCCCAATCTCTGTATTGTTGACTTCCATTATGATTGGCTCCACTGCCTTGCAGAACACACTCATCAGGCTCATAGAGCATGAATGCCAAGCGGTTTTTGTGGCCCCACCCCTGTGGAGTGTGAAGAATGTTGCTGTGCAACATTCTATGTGCACATATCCTGTAGAGAGCATGTAGAGAGAGGTGTAGGTATCCTTGATGAATATGGATACATCCTCATCCTATGTGCTATGATTCAGGTTCTGATGCTGGAAGGTATGGAATGAGTAGTATCCTGGTAGTGCTGGTGTTCTGTCTGGAGCCTTGAACTAGGTTACTGATACTGCACAGATATCAATATTCTCCATAATGAGAAGTGCCTCGAGTGTGTGCATCATGAGGCTGAGACTTCTGGCAATGAGTATCATTTAGCTCACTTTGTGGTTATTTGTGTTGATTATGGTGTTTGGTTTGTCCTGCATGACCGGTGTTCCACACCTGATGTCAGCGCCTTATTGGTCCCATCTGACCATAAGCTAATTACCCTACATATCCACATCCTGGACCCACACCCCCATTAAGGAAACCTTGTTAAAAAATGTCTCCAAAGCCAACTTCATGCTTCTTAAGACAGAAGTGCTGAACTGCAGGACACCCATGCAGATGGACAATACAGTTACAACTACCGAATCCTTTACAATTGCACTTTATAAGCACTTACATGAATACATGCATCGTGCTATCCCAAACAGAACCAAGATGCTATCTTCCAAGAAAAGGAAGCTAATCTGATGTTCCCCTGCCATAAACAAACTGCACAACAGAAGGAAAATACTGTTGCAAAAGAGGGTAAAATCCCATGAGGGGAGGAGCTCCATGGTCCACATCAGTAAGAAGCTGTGATCCATGATAAAATCCTCCAAAGCTAGTTATGAAAACAAAATCGACACTGATTCTAAAGACAACCACAAAGCATTCTATAGCTATGTCAAGAATCTCAATGGTAACACTCAGATCTGCTATGAGTTACAGCACAATGGCACTAAATATACAGACCCAACTGATATTGCCAACATCCTGGCAGATAGGATCAGTGCTAACTTTACCCCCCTCTCACCCATGAAAGAGCACACCTCTATAACGGAAGACTGCAAAGTTGCTGTCATCATGGATGCACAGGTAAAAAACACTCTCCAAAGCCGGGAACACAGCATCCATGGGACCAGATAACATCCCAGGCTGTGTTCTACACAAACTACAGAATGAACAGGCACCACACCTAGGTACCATGTTCAGTCATAGCCTCACCTCAGGCTTTGTGCCTGCTGAATGGCGCACAGCGATGGTTATCCCACTACACAAGGGGGGAGCCACCATGGCCCCCATGAACTAGCGCCCCATTAGCCTGATGGGCCTGCTCTTCAAGGCCATGGAATGTATCATCATATAACTTATAAAAAAAGACATTGGTAATCTCCAAACTCTGGACCACAACCATGTTGGGTTTGTAAACTGCAGATCATGTCTCCTAAACCTGATAGACATCATTGAAGCAGTCACCAGAACCATAGACAAGGGTAAGGTGGTTCACACAGCCTATGTAGATCTTTCCATGGCTTTCAAAACCATCCCCCACTCTGGAATTATAGATAAACCCACTAAACTAGGTATAAATCACTATGTCACAAGATGGGTTGCCAACTGGCTAACTGACAGAACACACACTGTGAAAGTAGCAGACTCCAAATATGACATTGGACCAGAGACAAGTGCAGTGCCACAGGGTTTAGTCCTGGGTCCTGTCCTGTCTGGTATCTACTTCCCTGAAGTAAACGTTAACATGGAAGGTTTGTGGCTAATGAAGTTTCCAGATGACTGCAAACTAGGAGCCATAATCGAAACTACTGAAGATGTGGACATCCTACAAAAGTGCCTCACTGAGACAGATGTCTGATGTCAAAGCCATGGCCTCAAGCTCAATGCCAAAAAGTACATTGTCACCCCCTTTGGTAAAAACTCTGCAGCCATGAACTACAACATAGGCGGTAGTATACTTAACACTGAAAGTGTAATAAGAGACCTTGGGTCACAGGTAGACAGTGGACACACCTGTGACAATCACATCCCCGCAGTATTCAGGAAATCCTTCTACATGGCACATCTCATCACAAAAGGTGTCTCATGCAGAATAGAAGAGGACATTGTTCCCCTCTACTCATCACTCACTAGATCCATAATAGAGTACAACGCCCTTTTTGCTATGTATCTCACAAGACATCTACAACAACTGGAAAGCCTGCAGAAATACCTCACAAATAGCATTAGCAGCCTGAAATACATGCCATGCACAGACCGTCATAAAATGCTCCAGCTGTACTCTCTCACATATCGCCTACTCAGAGGTGATCTCTGCCTAACATACAAAGCTATGTCAAACACACAGCGGTTGGACATGCTCCACATAAAACATTCACAATCCCTCTGATCTTCGGCCCCAAAACCCAGAGTGAAATACAAAAGGAAGTGGTGTATCCATTTACCTTATGGATACCTACACCTTCAGGTTAGTGGCACAGCATGAGGCCTTAGAGACCATGCAGTGCAACTAACATTGGGCAAAGCTGCATATCAGATCACCTACCTTTTCTCAGGAACCTCACTCAGTATTCCTGAGAACAGTGGAAAATATAAAGGTCCTACCAAACACCATTATATTAGGAGATTACAACTACCAAAACACTGACTGGGAGAATTACTCATGTACAACATCCTTTGCCCAATGCTTCCTAGAGTTTAAAAACTCAAATGGTCTGGAATAGCTGGTCACCATGCCCACTAGAGGTGATAACATACTGGACCTGATCATCACCAACATGGGGTACCAGTGTTCCACAACAGAGATAAACCCCTCACTGGTAATATCAGATCATAAAATAATCACACTGGACATCCACATCACGCCCCCCCACAGTCAAGGAAACCACTGTGAAGAAAGTTTATAAAGCAAACAGCACACTTCTCAAGACCAAAGTGGAAAGTTCAAAAGCACTCTTGCTATAGGATAATGCTATACAATCTGCAGAATCATTTACAAGTGCATTCTATGAGCATCTACAGGGATGCATGGATCGAGACATGCCAAATAAACCAAGATGCACTCCTCCAAAAATAGCAAACCAATCTGGTGGTTGTCACACATAAATAAGCTATACAACAAAAGGAGGAAACAAACACATGATAGAGCAAACTTCACATAAGGAAAGGCATCAGTGATCATTATTAGGAAGAAACAATGATCGCTCAGAAAATAATCCAAGGCCAGTTTCTAAAGACAAATTGCAAAGGAATGTAAGAATAACAGCCACAAAGCCTTCGTTAGCTATACCAAACATTTAGGTGGCAACTCCCAAAAATGCTGTCAGCTACTGCAAAATGGAAAAAAGATACACTGAACCAACTTACATTGCCCACACCCTGGGTGACAAGTTCAGTGCAAATTCCCCCCATGTCACCCCCAAAAGGGCCAGTGTCCATCCCAGAAGAATGCAGAGCACCAGACTTCATGGACATGCAGGTAAAAACAGCCCTCTCCAAAGCTAAGAACACAGCATCAATGGGACTGGATGGTGTCCCAGGCTGTGACTTACACCAGCCCCAAAAGGAACTACACCCTCACCTACATTCACTGTCCAGACTCAACCTTACCACAGGCTATGTACCCAAAGAATGGCGTACAGCAACAGTCATCCAGTACCACAAAATGGGTGCCACAACAGAACCAGGAAACCATTGCCCTATAGGTCTACTCAGCCTGGTCTGCAAAGCTATGGAGCAAATTATCATGGAACCCATAAACAGAGACATTGTGGACCTCCAGACACTGGACTCTACCCAACTTGGCTTTGTTAAAGGTAGATCCTGGCTCCTAAACCTAGTTGACTTATTTTAAACAGTTACCAAGGACATAGATGGAGGTGAAAGTAGTGCACACAGCCCACCTGGACCTCACTAAGGCCTTTCAATGCCATTCCCCACTCTGGCATCATGGACAAGCTTACCAGCTTGAATGTTAACAGCTATGTCACAGGATGGGTGGCCAACTGGCTCACAGATCAAACACACATGTTCAGAGTTGCGGGTGCCATGTCCGACTCTAAACCAGTGACAAATGGCATCCCACAGGTATTGGTCCTGGGACCCCACCTGTTCAGTAGATACTGCTCAGAGGTACAGGCAAGCACGGGAGGAGTATGGCTGAACAAGTTTGCAGATGACTGCTAACTGTGGTCCATAATCGACTCCATGGCTGACACAAACATCCTACAGAAGGGTCTTACAGAGACAGATACCTGGTGTCAAAACAATGCCCTCAAGCAGAACGCCAAAGAATGCATAGTCATCCCCTTTGGTTAAAACAAAGTGCACACAAATTACTACATAGGTGGTAATCCAGTATGTACGGAGAATGTAATTATGGCCCTGGGGACCCAGGTAGATAGTAAACTCTCTTTTGATGCTCATATTGCCAAAGTGTGTACAAATTCCTTCTATGTTGCCCACCTAATGTCACCTAATGTAACCCACTTTGTCTAGTCTGATGATGTCACCATCCCACAAATATACCTGTGGAAAAACAAACTCCCAGTAATGTGTATAGTCCATCGTGTAAATGCGTACTGCTTTAATATCATTAAGTAGTTAGGTAGGGGATTGAATCCTGCACTTGACAACTGTATGAGAGTGTGTGTATCGCCTTATAGAGGAGCAACCTTTTTGGAGACAACTACAACACCTTAAAAGTGGTATACTTATCTTTGTCAAGTCTGATGATGTCACCATCCTACAAATATACCTGTGGAAAAGAGAGCTCCCAGTAATGTGTATAACGTGTCATGTAAATGCATACTGCTCTAGTATCATAAAGTAGTTAGGTAGGGGTTTGAATCCTGCAGTTGGTGAGTGTGAGAGTTCTCTATGTGTGTGACACAGTTGGTTACTGTGTTTTGCTTTTTATGACATATCACAATAACAACAGTATGTGCATTGCACGTCAGGTAGTTGTGTGGCAAATACATATACGTACATGTGACCTCAATTATTTCATAGGTGGGAACCCTGCTTTCTCCATGAACACATCTGTTATCTTTGCCAGAGTGTGCTGCCACTTTCCAGACCTTAGGTCACATCTG
Organism: Protopterus annectens; assembly: GCF_019279795.1. Taxonomy (NCBI): domain Eukaryota; kingdom Metazoa; phylum Chordata; order Ceratodontiformes; family Protopteridae; genus Protopterus; species Protopterus annectens. Next base: position 1,715,999,979 of record NC_056733.1, on the reverse strand, counting down.
TATGCTTGTGACAATCCTAGCCATTGCATTGATCCCTGGCCTAGGTCATCCGTGTCACACACACTCATTACGATTTCTATTGAATAGTGTGAGTGAAGGTTTATGCCTAAGGTATATTTCAGACCAGTTAAAATGCAGCAAAGTCTGTCAATGATGGCTATTCATTATAGGTGTACAATAACCTTTATGGATATGCATGCAGACCCCTTATTGCTTATGTGATTCACCAAGGGATTTCAAAATACCTTTGGAAATGTGATTACCAAAGGAGAGATGATGTAGCACTTGGCTGTATGTACACATCAGTAACTGTCAACATGTTGGGGGCTACTACCTATGTGGTACTGTGGGGATACTATGTTTTGTAAAGGTGGATGACCATTCTTTTGTTGGCTTACAGCTTTACAGCATGGGTTTGACAACAGGTATCTGTCTGTATGATACCCTTGTGGAGGATGTTTGTGTCATCTGGAGAATGCATTATAGGCCACAGTATGCATTTCCAGATGTGGACGGACATATCCCTACTGTGTTTGCTTGTACCTAAGTGAGCTATATGGCAATCAGGATTGGTCCCAGGAATGGGTGCAGGTGAACACTGGTTACTGGCATAGTATAATTCCTGAAGGGTACAAATGTTACTGTATGTCCTACATCTGTGTGTCAGTTGTCAAGACATCATCTAACAATTGTTTATAGTCAGGCTGTTGAGGTTATGTATACTACCAGAATGCAAACCAATGACAGATAGTAACAGTATCACCCACAGCACAGTGTCAAACCATGTCATACACACATGTGTACCCAAGTTCCAAAATGTGTGTAGTACAATGCATACTGGCCACCAATAGAAACTATGGAGTGTTAATACTGTGTAATACAGGGCATGTCACCCTGCCCATGTGTCCACTATGCATGTACATGCAGACAGTGCACCTCCAACATATTCACAAATGTACACCTGCAAACCTGTGCTGCACACATCCCACGCATACTGTCCACTCTCTAACACATGCTGCCAATACTACACACATCAGCCAAGTGGCTCGTGGGCGGACAATACACTATTGGGATTAACACTGGTGTAAACAATACTACATTGACAATCATAGCTTTAATGCATCATGCCTGCTCAGCTACACCATCAAGGATATCATTACACTTTACTGCTGACAACATGCTAACATTGCTATACTGCTATAAAGTCACTCTGTGCATCAGCACCATGTTAGCCTGTTCCTGCATCAATGTTACAGATGACAGGAGGTGGCACAGGTTTCATCATATGCACAGGGTGTGTTGTTGGTTTGCCAGAGGCCTACATTGAGCCATACAATCGACATGTATGTGTGTGTGTGTGTGTGTGTGTGTGTGTGTGTGTATGTGTGTGTGAGGGCCAAGAGTTCTGGTTTGGACCAATGGTGATGTAATGTGTGCGGGTATGTGTTAGCCCAAGGTGTCTGGTTTATGTGTGTGTGAGTCTGCATGCACACAGTTCCACCATGTGGCTGCCATATACGGCGATTTGTGGGACAGCCACAGACTGTACCTGCCAGGCTTTACAGATCACCGTCTCTGCCCACAGATACGGTACCTGTGCCTGCAGGGGTGCTACTGACAGTATCAGGTACCAAGCCAGACTGAGTACTATCCTCAGAGGTAGACATATGTACACTGAACCCAGGTCCCTGCTGGGACGGTCCAGAGCCACGTGCACATGGTCTTCTAGGACGGTCTATGGACAGCCCACCCTCAACATTGCTGGGGCTGGTACTGGCACTATCAGAGTGGCTGTGACTTGAGGGATGTCCGCGGCAACTGCCAGCTGCTGATGTTGCTGGCATATGTCCACGTCAATGTCTCAACCGTCCCGCACTGTCCTGACACATGGACATGACATCGCAGAGGACATCTAATGTTTCACCCCAATGTCTATCAGTGACCTCAGTGTAATTATGGATGGCAACTGCTAGGTCACGGATGCTGTAATTTAAAGCAGTGTTATGTGCCCTCTGTGCCCTTAGTCCCTGTCTGGTGTACCGTTCCATACGTTCCTCCATGACAGCCTGGAACATGCATGAGGTTGTAAGACCTGTGGCACGTCTGCCAGGGTCATGATGACGAGCAGTGCTCCGACGAGAACCCCTGGTCATCTGCCTATGTGGTACCGTTCCAGACCTCTGTGTATGGCTGCTGTGTCTGGATGCATGTGCCATAGGTACCACACTGTCCTGGCCATTGCCGACTGTACACTGTCCCTCAGCTAAGGACATTGGTGATGATGGATGTATTGGCAGTATGACTGTGTGCATGGATGGGGTGGACAGCTGTGTACTGTCGATTGGTGGCCCAATGACAGACCCTGACAAACATGCCTGTGCCTCAACACACCTACCCTCATTAACACTATTGGTGTCAGTGACATCAGGTTCCCTGCTGCAGTGAACCAGCCCAACCTCAGCACCTGTGAGAGGAAGACAAGAAACACACTTTACAACCTGTACATGTTGTCAGTACACATGCACACATGCACACATGAACACATGCAGACATGCGCACATGCACACATGAACACATGCACACATGAGCAAATGCACACATGCACACATGCACACAAATACACTCCTCACTAAAGCAGACACACACACACACACACACACACACACACACACACACACACACACACACACACACACCACCAGAAATCCAAAACATATCAATAGCAGTTGATCGTGGGGTACAGTATCACAAGACAAGCAGTCATATCACAGTGTCAGCATGCAGGACGTGTGTTGCTCAACAGCATGCAGTGCGAGTTTAGACACTCCTTGCTAATAATAGTATACATGGCTTTGATGCATGTGTGTTGTTCAGTGATTGGCCTCACCCTGGAATGCAATGTGCACGTGGACACAAGTGCAAGTATTACAAGCTCTTCAATTTGCTGTGCATCATCACTCACAGGTATACATACCATGGCTGGATGTTTATCTGTGTGTCACATAGTTATCCATTACTGATTAGAGCATCTGTGTCTTTAGCAGATAACTGTGGACACAGGTGTAGCCCATGCATGCTATGTATACACACAGGATGAGTGGTGCGTGTATACCTGATGGAATACCATTGCTCAACATAGCCATTGTACAGTAGTTATGGTGAGTGTAGAACATATTGTGGACATGCCAGTGCCAGCCATGACATGGTATGCTACAACACAACTGCAACATTAAACATCACACATACCCAATGTGTGTCATGTGACCTATACACTCAATAGCATTACAAGACATATATGTGTCACTTTGTGCAAATGGTGATTGCTATGCATATTGTGTATAGGTGCATATGTTTGCACACACACAACATTGAGGTGTATAGCAATGAATGCTATGTGTAGTACTGTGGTTAAGTGGATGGCGTGTAGTACCATGAGCCATCATCATGCAGCATCATGTGGTCACTCAAGGCTACTAATGTGTGCCAGACCGGCACCTATCATGCTGTACCTGAACCGCCGTACATGGCTAATTTCACCATTTCACAGCCAGTTGTTACATGGGTTTGTAATGTGCCCAATAGGGAGCATTGCCTAACATGAATGTGTTGTGTGTTGAAGAGTGTCACACTGCCCCATGATGGGCCTCTACCCCTCAGGTATATTATGTGTGCTGTGTGGATGACATTTGGGATACTGTAGTGTGACCTTACTGCGTGTGTCTGAATACGCCATGTGTAGCATATTAACATGTACTGCGTATGACATAGTTGTGTATGTTGTGTGCATGAGTATCAGCTGCCTTTCCAATGTCCACTACAGTGTAGCCCCAATTGTTTGGGATGCTCTGTGTATTGCATGTGTTTGAGGTAGCCACTCATGTTACTGAGATGTGCATAGTCTCACAGCAAACATGCGCAGCATGCATTATGCGTAGATTTGTTACATGTGTACATGGCCTACACCTCACCTATTACATGCACATTTTAGTTGCAATATTAAATGTAGAACACACTCACCAGCATGGATCTGCTGCCTTGCTGTCACACCAGAGGGACCTACAAGGATATGAAACAGTTTGTCAGTGGCAACAACTGTGGCATTGCTACTGTGAGTTTGCAATCTTACAGTTGCACAATGGTTGACAGTCACAGGCCTACACATCATGTTCCAAATTATCAGTACTGCACAACACCAAGCTCCACATCTTCTAACTATGCAGTACACATCTCACATATGCATGATCTAACAATAGAGGTAACAGTAGTCTACAGATATGCCATGTTACCTCAGACTCCATGTGAACTTGCTAGGGGGCTCTGGCCTCCATGATGATACATGTGTGCTGTTTTTGTTGTTGGCCAGGAGCCCCCAGGCTCAGGAGCAGCTCCTCCACTCTGGTGAGGGGGGGTGGGTAGTAACCCCACCACCTGTGGCAAGCTGTTGCCTACGGACATCAGACGCACGCTGCCGGACATGTCTAAGTAAATCACTGCAGTGATGGCGTACCTGCTCATATGTCCAGTTATGCTTGCCTATGTCATTTATCCTGCGGACAACATCTTGCCACAGTGCAGTCCACTCATGCTGGTCCTGACTGGATCTTGAGAATAGCAGGGTGTAGTTTTGGATGAGACTGGTGGTTAGGATTTCATCTTCTGCACAACTATAGGTAGGGTTGCGATGGTGGGCCATGACCCTGGAAGACAATGAAACAATATGTGTGAGCAAGTCATGTGGCACACTTAACATTCTACAGTACAGATATCACTGAACTGCCATAAATAGCAAACTATTGTCTGTCAGAGGATTCACACTTTCCATACCACGTATCAGTGCTCAACCCACAACTGCCTGACAGTTCCTGACACGCTCTATATATTAAAACATTTTCTACACAGCAACAAAGAGAAACCACTATGTAAGACTATGCAACAGTACATGGCACACTGTATGCACCACCTAGCCACAGGAGGTATCTATCAAGCTAATGCATAAAGAAATATGTAATCCATTGCAATAATTGTAAAGTCCAGTTACAGTATTACCAGTATACCACACTAATTGTTGATGGAAAACCCCTGCCTAAAATATGTGCACATTCGTGAATATAGGTGGCATACTGTTGTACTAGACTATACATGTTGCTAGATACGCACTTATATCCTGTAACACACATATGACCGAGGGCATGTTATAGGCATACCCACACACACATCAGACATACATACAGGATACAGAGGTATGGCAACCCAGGTGAGCTTAACGTGTGTACCATACAGTATTGTGTCAGTACTTACAAAGCCTTATGCCTGAGGTACGTAATCTGTGAGGACTACAGGGAACACACAAAACAGTGTTTCCAAGCAATGTGGACATACACCATACTGTGCTGTTTAGGCCTACATCTTCAGGTGGTACTACAGTTCATACAGGATTTGGATTCACCAGCAGTACCAATCAATGAGCATACATGTACTGCTTTATCCTCCAATGGCACACCCCAGTTAACACCAAGGGACTACGCCAGATCATATATCATACTGCTTTTTCTGGCGAGCAATAGCATATACATCTTTTGCTGGGATCAGAGCTAGGACACATAATACCATGACAGAAACAGTTTCTCACTGAGCTATCCCACATATACACAACTGTGACACATTCACCAACACATTCACCATCACACTCAGTCAACCTCACATAGCAATTATTGCAACAAGTACATGTGGGTGTGTATTGGTTCATAGGTAGGTAATAGGCTATTGGCCCTAGGGCCTATAGAAGCCTAGCCAGACAGTACCCTGGCCTTTGACACCCAAGTAATTTCATTTCATGTGCTCCTGTCAAGCAGAGCCACAGAGGTGATTCCCGGGGTGTATTTCCTATCTCCCATCCAATCATCAAGACTATTCATGATGAGTGCTACTGAGGAGCTTTGTTTGCTATTGATAGGTAGTTTGTTCCAGAGTATGGGATGTCTCTGAGATAGGAATCTATCCCTCCAGCATGTTCTGTTTATTGAGGTGACAAGGTTTAGGTCCCTAGAGCATATAACTCATAAGGACTGTGATCTGTTTATGTGGAGCATGTCCAACAGCTCTGGGTTTGACATAGCTTTGTATGTTAGGCAGAGATCACCTCTGGGATGGCGATATGCAACACAGTCTAGCTGTGGTTTTGTGAGATGGTCTGCATAGGGCATCTGTTTGAGGACAGTAATACTCTTTGTGAGGTATGTCTGTGGCCTTTCCAGTTGCTTTAGATGTCTTGTGAGGTACATACCAGAAGGGGCATTGTACTCTATAATGGGTTTTGTGAGTGATGAGTAGAGGGGAACACTGACCTCTTTTTCCCTGGATGACACAGCTGTTGTGATGAGGTGTGTCATGTAGACAGATTACATGACTAGTGTGGCACTGTGATTATCAAGGGGGAGACTACTATCCATCTGTGTCCCATGGTCTGTTATCACACTTTCGGTGTTAAGTCGACTACCACCTATGTGGTAATTCATGGGTACAAAGTTTTTAGCAAAAGGGATGCCAATGCATTTCCGACATTGAGCTTGAGATGATGGCTTTGTCACCAGGCATCTGTTGCAGTAAATATGACTCTGTTTCTCTCTCTCTCTCTCTCTCTCTATATATATATATATATATATATATATATTTATACACATACATATAAACATCCATTGGTGTACATATAGATATACATATAGGCACATATACAGTCCACCTTTCATGGTGGGAATATCAATTATGCGAAGTATGTGAGGTATACAGTTATGTAATGATATTGCACAGTCTTGTGCGAAATGCATTGAAGGTGTTCTCAGCCCATGTGGCTTTAGCAGGCCTCACTGGCTGCAACACTGTAAACCTAACAAATCACACCCACAGCGTTTAACCACCACATGTCATATACCAGCACTGTATGCTGTCTTGTTTGCCACACACTACTACATACTTACAAATATGCATATAACAACCTTCACCAACATATATATGACCTCCCTTCAGAAACAGTTGCAGTATGTGCCTTGCTCTATGCACATGTACAGATACTAATATATCTGACACAGATATATTTCTCCGTATGTGTGTGCCATACACACACAAGGTCCACACTGTTGTAAGTGCCTGAACCTCACGGCTGACCTGTTGGGCCTTGCTGCAACATGAACAGGTGTCACGTGTGAGCACACAATAATATTAGAGGGTGTATACATAGCTGCAAATGCTAGATTAGCATACTAGCCTGGTACAGCAGTTGCCAATGCTAAGCTACACGTTGATATGACTATCATGCATGTGTTACTCTGTCACACCTATGTTTATATAGCTGTATGCGCTACTCCCGCAAACAGCCATTGTTCACACTACTGTACAGAACACAGGTAACATGGATCAGATGTTTGACATGTAATGCTGACCTACATATATCAAAGTTATGTCCCACTGCACACAGCTACACACTGATTTATCCATGGCAGTAGTTATGCAGGACATCTGTACATAGATACGTACTGCTGCCACATATTGATGTTTCAAAGTATGTAGAGTAGTCTTCAAATACATCTACTACATGCCAGTAAATACATATCTGTTACATACCTTTCCTTTGTATGTGTTCGTAGTTTTCAGTTTGGCGTGTCTTTGCCTTTTTTTTTTTTTGGCTGGTGTGTGTGTGTGTGTGTGTGTGTGTGTGTGTGTGTGTGTCTCTCTGTCTCTGTCTCTCTCTCTCTCTCTCTCTCTCTCTCTCTCTCTCTCTCTCTCAGTATCTGCAATGGGATGATTGCATGTGTGGGCAGCAAGTACAGCCTGCTTTTACAGGTATCTGCACATTTGCATGTGATGGCCTCTGCACCAATTGGTGGCCACCATTTGGTAATTGCATGCAGCCTGCTGTGTGGTAATTGCAGTACTCACTGTCATAGCAACCCAATGCTATAAATTGCTATGTCAGGTAGGTGTAGCCCTTTCAGCTTTCCAAAGTGGGGCCCATGCTTGTTTGCTGTGGACACCGTTGTGTAAGTCAGAAGGTTGGTATAGTTCTTATATCTGAAGCTAGGGGTGTAGCCAGTGATTTAAATGTTGTACTCGGACCTGAATGTTGCCACTTCCAGTACACAGTTGTCAGTGTAGAATTGTACTCACCCCTACAAATGCTAACGCAAGATACATGGGAGTATGTAGTTTCTTTTCTACTTATACAATTAACTGCCATACAAAAGTAGTTATTGAAATGTATTAATTTGGCACATGAACTGTTTGTGAATTGCTATACTGTGAATATTAATGTACTCACTTCTGCACAGTTTTTGCTATTTTATTGTTGACACAGGATGCTTAATAAAACTGGACAATTCCAGTACTGAGTATGCCTGCCTACAACCTTGGCAGACCCTGAACACACAGGTATAGTGTACATTTGGGTGGGGATGTAGACATACAGAGAGCATTATGTATTATTGTGTGATTGTTATCTTGCTAGACTTTAATGGTTGCTGTGTACCTGTTAGTTTAGCAAGGCAAGTAGTCTGTCTGCATAGCTCACAACTGTGGACCTATCCAGATGGTAGCCAGACGTTAGGCTGTTATTCTCTGTCTGTGCAATGCACAGGTCTTTCCAGCACTGGTACAATGCCATTGTTACAGTCGTTTGCTACCAGTATATGGCTACATCCTTTGGTATTTCAGTGTTGTACTCCTACATAAGGGTATGCTTGTGGAACTCCTTCCAAAGATATTTGCACAGTGTGTAACAGCAGAAAAGCAGATATGCCTGTGTGTTTCTGCATTGCCTCTGAAACACTCAGGTACATATTTGAACAGAGTGAGGTAAAGGTAGGTAAAAGTGAGGTACACCTTATAAATATTAGGGACAGTAAGTGGAGACTTCGGGAGAACCAGTGCATATGAATTACTATACCTTTTCTGAAGTACAAGTGGTGTCTAACTCCTACATATTGTCATTATTCATTAGGTGTAATACCCCACCTTTCTGCCTAATGTCAGTACTTTTCAGGGGATTCAGAGGGACACAGCTAACATATGTTTCAAAATCAGGGACATCCCTGATATGTAGTCACAGTTGGGATGTATGTCCTCTGCCCTAGTCAGATATGCCAGTGTTTGTCCTGCTATGATATTGTGTGGGGGTTGTAAAGTGCTGCTGTGACATCATTTACTGCTAGAATGGCTGGTTCTCTTATCACAGTCATGTAATGCAATTCCACAACAACTGCTGGTAAAGTTCCACAGAACAGGTTTTCTGTTATGGCATTCCTATTTTTCCTTTACATTCACTCATTCTGATGCATGATATATCTATTTCAGCAACAACCTGCTGTATATCTACTGTGGCTTAGTGGTACTTCATGCAGTCTAGTGTATCCAAGGGCCAAGTTACAGTCGTTTGCTACCAGTATATGGCTACATCCTTTGGTATTTCAGTGTTGTACTCCTACATAAGGGTATACTTGTGGAACTCCTTCCAAAGATATTTGCACAGTGTGTAACAGCAGAAAAGCAGATATGCCTGTGTGTTTCTGCATTGCCTCTGAAACACTCAGGTACATATTTGAACAGAGTGAGGTAAAGGTAGGTAAAAGTGAGGTACACCTTATAAATATTAGGGACAGTAAGTGGAGACTTCGGGAGAACCAGTGCATATGAATTACTATACCTTTTCTGAAGTACAAGTGGTGTCTAACTCCTACATATTGCCATTATTCATTAGGTGTAATACCCAACCTTTCTGCCTAATGTCAGTACTTTTCAGGGGATTCAGAGGGACACAGCTAACATATTTTTCAAAATCAGGGACATCCCTGATATGTAGTCACAGTTGGGATGTATGTCCTCTGCCCTAGTCAGATATGCCAGTGTTTGTCCTGCTATGATATTGTGTGGGGGTTGTAAAGTGCTGCTGTGACATCATTTACTGCTAGAATGGCTGGTTCTCTTATCACAGTCATGTAATGCAATTCCACAACAACTGCTGGTACAGTTCCACAGAACAGGTATTCTGTTATGGCATTCCTATTTTTCCTTTACATTCACTCATTCTGATGCATGATATATCTATTTCAGCAACAACCTGCTGTATATCTACTGTGGCTTAGTGGTACTTCATGCAGTCTAGTGTTTCCAAGGGCCAGGGTTTGAGACTGACAGTGGTGTTTTATTTTGCTGCTGAGCAGAACAAGGGCCCTCATATGCAGGGTGACTAAGGCACTTTTAAGCAGTTGTAAGCTGGTTTGCATGGGTTGGGTTTGCGTGAAGCCTAGCCATGCTTAGCTAAGCGCACACAAGCGCACACTTGCACAAACCTGCTACCTACTGCTTAAAAGTGCTTACTTCCGCTAACCCTCATGCTCATTTCATTGAAAGAAAAGAAAATGGGGAGATAGGACAGTGGTGAAAAAGGGGCACAAAGAGGGAAGGACAGCAGGGAAAACAGCTTGGGATGTGCAGGATGGATGTAGGGAAGGACCATAGCTGCCCATTTCTTTTACAGCAACAGCTGTGCATATGCAATACTTTTGGAGGGAAATATGAAACCTTCCACCTCTGGGAGAGCGGTGAGGACAACAAAGTATGCTGTACTGCCAGTTGAATTACATTTTATATGTCCAGCAGACATGTGTGCAAAATGGGCAGCTATGTATGGGGCATAATTTTTTTTGGAGCAGATTGCCCTTTTTATTTCTTTTTCTAGGTGAGAGTGGAATTTGGGGTAGGGGGTGTAGGTATATTTGGGGAGGTAGGTTGGGGAGGTAAACAGACAGGACAAACAAGACTCATACAGGGGCAGAATATGACACATGTGGTGGGTGAACACCATTGATGGGGAAGGATGTTTGGAAATCGCAAGCCCATGAGCCCACAGATGGCAACAGTGGAACTGAGATCCCCACCCATGGGCAGTCACCACTGCACCTTCACAGCCCAGAGGGTGTCTGTGCTGGGGGTTGCATAGGAGGGACAGGCTCTCCTGTGAGTCACGCCACTCGTGCCTCAAGCTGGCGTAGAGGATCAGCGACAGAACGCTCAATCTCCCTACGCATCACAGCCCGGACCATTCGGAGGGTGATAGGTGGCCCTCCTCTGCCCACGCTTGCACTGGGGGGATGAGCCCCATCCTCTGCAGGGCTTCTACCCAAAGGTGGCACAGGGCCAATGGAGGAGGAGGTCCCAGGATGAGCACCGGACCTGCTGGTGCAATGTGCCAATGCCAGCTGAGGTGGGACATGTGGGTCTGCTGGGACTGGCCTTCCCATACGTTCTATGTTTAGGAGGATTTAAAGAAAATACGGGTTTGTAACAGTCAACAGCATTCCTAATTAGTTATAACAGCATGCAGAAGTATTCCCATTAACCCAACACACCAGAGTTCCAAAAGTTGAACAGCAAGCATGACACATGCATATATGGAACAACAGTGGACATTACAACAGCATGCAGGTTTAATTGATGGCAACAGGCCAGCAATATTGTGGCATTTGAACAGGGCACAAACATTGAAATAAATGCAGATATTTATAAACCAATAGGACATATGCCCCCAACAAATGTTTTGAGATTAGACATACCCATTGAGGTGTGGGATTGCATTTTTTATGCACATACAGTAGGGTGAAAAAAGATAGCTCCATTAACAACTTATATATCCTTCTAGTTTACATTACATTCCTATTAACTGCAGTTATATGTCCCCTACATGAATTATTACACTACCCAATTGTCCTTAAATCGTGAGATGGGTTTTGTATACATGGGCTGTATCTGACATACAAACTGTCCAGGATGCAGATGTTACTGCTACATATTTTGTGAGTTGCTCAGACACACTACTGCTGAGATGGTACACTGACAGCTCTACTTTCCTATACTTATCTAGATATGCTTAGATGAAATTATCAGTTATATGTTAACAGCTCCCTACAATTTTGCCAACACAATGACATCTCTGGGGAACACAATACCAAGCTACTCATGTGCCAGATTAACCTGTACATGCTGGGCATGAACCAACAGTTGAGGACTGTGAATATGCTTAAAAGCTACTGGCACTCCCTTCATCCACTTTATATGGGCCTACCCAACTGTGTGTTAACAGAGCTTAATACAACAGTACTATTTCTATAATGCAAGAGTACAACAACATAGCAAAGAAAATGACACAGACACACTCCAGGAATTATACCTTTATTAAAGATTTAAAACACTTCTCTAGAGGCTCTCTCATTTATTTTATATAACAGTACATGCAGTATAATTATTACAAAATTATTATACCTTTATTTATTGTGTTAAAACACTTTTTTCAGGCTCTCTCATTTATTTTACATAACAGTACAAGCAGAATAATTACTAACCTGCCTGGTGGTGCAGCCTTAGCAGCCTATCTGCATAGGCTTGCTGATTCGCAGCACGGACACCTGCAGCTGTGAAGTAAATTAAGTGATATTGAGACATACCTATCCATAGTATACACTAGAATAGCAATTCTTACATACTTAATTTCATGGCTACTTACTCAGTAGTGGGGCAGTTTCCATCTCACAGGCCTCCTGGATCCAATGGTCCAGTTGATCTGCCTTGCATCTCTTCAGGTCTGCGTGGTGGTGTCTGATCTGCCCACCAGTCTGAGGGACACCTGTGGCACTCGTGAGTTCATGAGCTAGACAGTCCCAGGCTTCCGCTTTGTATTGGGTGCCCTGGTACTGGCCCCGCAGGAGTCTATCCTCATTATTATGGACAAGGAGCCAAACCATTACTTTTGACTCCTCAGTGCTCCAACGTTGCACTCGAAAATGAGAGCCCTCTCCAGCACCGGCCATTGCTGCCTGCAGATGGGAGCTACAACCAGTTATGGCAAGTATTCCCGCCTATGGAGTTTAAATATGCATCATTTCCCGCACTTATTTGTGATTGGCCAGTTTTGAAAAAATGCAGCTGAAGGTACACCTGCTTAGCAATGGGTAACCTTCCACTGATATGTATGTGTGTGTTGAAAGTGCATACTTACGAAAAGCTGTCATGGCTTAGTGGTTCAGTTCTGGTATTATGGTGCACAGTATCCCAGGTTCGAGGCCTGTCATTGCTTTTTATTTAACTACTGGCCAGACCGGCTAGGAGGTGTGGCTATGTTTTACCGACTTTGCTCAACTTTGCCCGATGTTGCTCTATGTTGCTCTACGTTGCTCTACGTTGACCGACGTTGCTCTATGTTGCTCTATGTTGCCTGACATTGCTCTATGTTGCTCTACATTGCCCGATGTTGCTCTACATTGCTCTACATTGTGCTGGTTAGCGCGGTGCGCAGCTTCACGCAAACATGTTCTGTTTGCGCTAGTTGGCGCGATGCGCAGCTCCATGCAAAGCTATTGCGCTAGTTAAAGCAGTGCTAAGCTATGAGCAATTATACTGAAATGTGCTTAATACTGGTAAACTTTGCTTAGCAGTGCTTCACATTGCTTAAGATACATTACTTATGCATTCATCAGTATACATAAACATTTCACTTTCTTATATGTATATAAAATTCATTCACTACTACATATGCCATTTCAATGCTTTTTACTACAATTTCAATGATAAATGTCAGTTATTCTTTTCATATACAGATTTCCAACAGAAAATAAAAAGGGGAGTGGTGGGACTTGAACCGGGAATGCCTCCTCTTTGTATGAAGGTTCTACCACTACGCTATTGCTATTTTGCTTAATTTGCATATATGTTTCTTATTATCCTTTTCGATTTCTTGACTGCTAACTGTAGCTAAGCAATGGGCAAAATGCACAAACGCGCAAATACAGGCAGCTATATCGAGAATAATAAAAAAAAATAAAAGTTTTACATTTTATAATTGTACTGGGGTTTAGAATGTGGGGGAGTGTGGTGTTGGGTATGTATACATTTGAGCGGACTCGCTCATGTCAGTTGACATTCCCCAATTGTGAGACTTGCAGGGTCATGGATTTTTGGACTGCTCAGCAGTCCGACATGCCCCCTGCACTCGTGCATGCTCCGTGTTAGCCTTTGAGTTGAGGCAGTGCAACCTCATTAATATGCATGGCATGCTGCCGTCTTACTCTTAAACTGGTGTTTCCGTGTAAGACTACTCTAGTCTTACATGGAGGATTTGTGAATCCTGGGACATATCTTTAATGTTTTCTCATACTGCTTATAAAACTTCAGGTCATGTGAGCAGGAATGCAGTAAGACATGGTAATCTTTTTTTCAGCCTCAATTTTCCATTTTCATAGCTTTCATTTAAAAAAAATGCACATTACTCACTTTTACTACTATATACAAACTTAAGATATCAGTATTCAACTTTTTCTCCACTTCAAGGCAAGAATCCTTCCTTTCCAGCTACGTAATGCAATCTCTGAGCAAAGTGTGTATATTATAAACAGATATCAAATTAGCTACAATGTTTTGCATCTATAAAATATTTTACTAGTAGGGTGCATTCAGCTAAGTGGTCATTGTTTTTTTTTTTTGTTTTTTTAGACTACAAATTGTTTACCTCAGCTAATCAGTAATTACAGAAATTTCAAATGGAGAGTAGGTGGCTAATTAACCTTAGACACTTCCTAGGACTGTTGTATTAGATGCAGTTTCACCTCATGAGAGCCAAGAAACATTACTCCCAGTGGTCTCGTAGCCCATGAAAACCCCCTGAACTAATAGCTATAATTGGTTATAATTTAAAGTCTTTCATGCACACTTCTCTCACCACCCCTGCGCATGCGCAGACTTCCCCATTACCTCAGCGAACTCTGGAGTATCCACCAAAAGCCTGCGAAAAGAAATCCGGAGGACACCAAATTTCAATTCTTTAAGAAAAGACCTTCCATTAAAACACCCAAAACAAGTATGTCAATATGATTATCCAATATACTCATGGTGATTCAAGGACAAGAAGTCTATGTAATCCACTGAAAGGAGGGTGTATGCATCCGACTTTGTAAAGAACATCCCCACTAATCTGGAGCAGAACAACTGTAAGCACAAAGACCACAATCACCTGTGATATTGAAGAAATTCTGAAGAACCCAGTGCAAAACTGCAGACACAACGAGCTCTCAAAGCCTCACTGCCCCACCTCCTCCTTCTCGAGCATTACTACTTAATGTGCATGCGCAGTACGTCTGTTACATGTCTCATGCCCAAGCCTGTGAAAACACTTCACCTCACATCCCAGCCACGAGAAAGGAGGCCACCCCACCTTGCACTGGTTACACAACAAACCATCCAACTGCTGGAGTGTTCCCAGCACAAGAATCTGGTAGTCTATTGACCGTTTTGGGCCAATTTCTAGCTCTTTCAAGTCGCCCTGTATAAAACCCGCTTTGGCGCATTTTTTGCGCTTGTTACTACTCAGCAAAGCTCCTTGTGGTCCTGCAGAGTGGTGCTAGCAGCAGAGAGGCTAAAAGAGTGACTGCTAACCTGATAAAAGTGTTTTTTTCCTGCTACTACGTGGGCGACTGTCCGATCTAGCTAAACTGAAAGTATTTCTGCTTCTTGAACTGTTTTAAACTGTTTAAAGTTGTTTTTGCACCTGCACTTTTAAAGTTTGTCCTGTTTGTTGCATTTACCTGTTGAGGCTACACACTCAAGTGCGCTAGCCTGTGTTACATATTTATTGCATTTGCCTGCTGTTTGTTGCAATAAAGAAAAAAAAAAAGTATCCTTGTTTCCCGTCTTTCCTGACCTAGAGTAGCCCAAATACAGGCTTTGCTGTATTCTGGACTTTTGGAAAGTTCCTGTGTTGCCCATTTCCTTTCTTGGATAAAGGGAGGCTTCTTTGTTTACCAGTGGCAGTGAAGAGCTTAGAGCAGCCTATCTATCCCTGGAGGAGTGTTCCCATCACAAGACTCTGGTAGTCTATTGGCTGTTTTGAGCCAATTTCTAGCTCTTTCAAGTTCCCCTGTATAAAACCAGCTTTGGCGCGGCTTTGCATGATTTTGCGCATAGTGCAGCATTGGGCAGCTCCGCTTAATTGGGTTTAAATCATTCTCGACTCCACAAAGTCTGCTCTTCACTTTTTCCCTTAGAACTGATCTAGTTCTCATAATAAACACCCTATTCCTACTCTAAAGCCTGGCACTTGCACACTAAAGAAATTATATAAGTCAGCACTAAAAAATTAAAAGCACTACATCCTCACAAACTCCCCTTGAGTACCTTGTTCCCCATTGGCCCTTTTTTTCAATTATAAAGGAATTCCCAAAACTATTCTAGCATGTCCAAAGGTCAGTTGTCAATCTCCTCTCTGGTCCAGCTGCTGAATCTGGGAACCTTGAGGCAATGTTACAATTGCCTCATGTACACAGACAACCCGCTCCTCCTCCCAACAAATTCCAACACATGTGAGAGATGCAACCATATAGCCAAACTGGAGGCTAAGATCTCTTAACTCAGTACTGGCGTATCCAGTCAGGATGAGAAGGAAACCACACTCACTACAATTCCAGTCTCATATAGACCTACCACGACAGTAAACCAAACACATAAACACAAAAACATACTCGGAGGCTCTAAATAAAAATCTGCCTAGGCAGCAGAGACCTCCAAAGCAGACATCCAAGCAACCACTACCCCAAAACAAAACACGTGCAACACATAGCTCACAAAGCCAGTGTGCCAATCAGTCACAGCCCTTAAGGCTAAACAACACACCTGATACACTTGTAATAGGTGACTCTATCATCAGGCACACTGACGTCCTGCTCACCAGGCTGAACAAGGAGAAGGTCATGGTGAGCTGCCTGTCAGGCGCTAGGATCCGCCACATAACACAAACACTCAGGTCACTCCAAGGCAAGTACAAATATGACTCAGTCATTGTCCATGCTGGTGTGAATGACCTGAGACGTACCTCCCTGGACTACATGAAAAGAGACATAGAGGAGCTCTCTGAGCATGTAGCCCAGGCCGGTATGACCCTGACCTTGAGTAGCATCTTACCCTCACCAAGAATGATGCCACAATATGAAGACAAGATGATCAATGAAATGCAGATTTGCAAGGACTCCTGGAGCTTTTTGAGGGAAATTAATAAAATTCCATTTAACTCTGAGTACGTTCTACTCACAGTGGACGTAAAAGATCTATACACTGTCATCCCTCACAACATAGGCTTAGAGTGGATTAGGGATTTTCTTTTTGATAGGAAAGTTAATGATACTACTATTTGCTTAGTGGAGACACTTTTAGAGCAAATTCTTATTTCCAACTTTTTCAGGTTTGAAGGGCGTACCTATATACAGACGTCTGGTGTGGTGATGGGCTCGCCTTGTGGAGGGGCCTACGCGAACTGCATTATGGCACATTGGGAGAATTCCCTGTTGTTTCGAGACCCTTCATTTACAAGGCATGTCGCCTGGTACACTAGGTACCAGGACGACATGTTCTTTTTATGGAAGGGCTCCTCTGACGACATTCCTCCTTTCATTGCTTCCATCTCTAATTTGACCAGTTTTTTTGGAATTCACTTATGAATTCCATCACACTAATATTAGTTTTCCTGACATTTTGTTACACAAGGACGAGCAGAATTTAAGGTTTAAAAGCACTATCTAGAGGAAACCTACATATTCCAATGGTTTCTTACACTACTCTAGCTGCCACCCGTACCATCAAAAGAAAGCCGTGGTAAAAGGGCAAATGGTACGGGCAGCTAGGATGGTCACTGAAGAAGCTGATTTCCTAACTGAATGTGTTACTCTTTCAAACATCTGGTAACCAAACAGCACACCACAATAGGACAACCTTCATGGTGCCGGATTATGTGTTTTTGAATCTTTCAAACATGTTTTACAACATGTAAAATGGTAGTGGAGATTATGGAAGAAGTTGTACAAAAGCATAGTACAGGGCATTTTAGTCCTATTTTTAAGCATACAATTGCCGCTCCACACAGATGAAGGTGAAAGTAATGGGGGGCAACACATCAATTCAACTAATGGTGATCGCCAGTACAACTTAAGGTTTTTATGTACCTTTTCCGTTGACCACTACTTTATTAAGGACATCTTATGTAAGAATTGGAGAATCCTATCATATGATAGGAACTTCCAGGGGAAGTTTGAAGGTCCTCCAGCTATCACATTCAGAAGAGGGGTCAACCTTAAAACCTTATTAGAAGCCGGAAAACTTAAGACAAGAACACACACATTAGGTATGGCAAAATGCGGTTCTTGTAGACAATGTGGGCTTATTAAAGAAGGACACTCTGTTAAGATTAACAACATTGAATACAAAATTAGAGGTAAATTTAATTGCCATACTAGGGCAATAGTTTATGTGGCAACCTGCTCTGCTTGCCATGCTTTCTATATAGGAAAGACCGAGCGCAAGCTGAAACAGCGTATTTATGAGCACACTTACGCCATAACAAAAAAAGAACAAACAAATGCTTTAGCTTGCCATTTGATTGAATATCCAACTCATCATTTTAAATTTACAGTACTGAAACAGGTAGATGACACTCCATATATAGGCCCATGGCAAATTCAGCTTGAGATGGAAGAATTGTATTGGCAAATAAAAACTGCAGCCTGTTGCCCACCAGGTTTAAATGAACAAATATTAATTGCTTGCATCCTGAAGAAACTGGCCTTAAACAGATAGTTTTATAAGGCAGTTTCATGAAGCAAGCATTTTTGTTATATTAATGTCACATTATTGTTTTATATTTTAGTTACATTTTTGTTGAATATCCACTTTGCAAATATGTTGCTACCTTTTATGGATTGAAGGTTCCCTTATACATCCCCTTTGTAGATTTAACATTATTTTTAGTTTAGCATGGCTTACAGTTATTAGCTTAACTATTAGCTAATTGTGGTTTAAAAGGCACTTTTAAAAAAAGTACTTTTACAACTGTTATGTACATTTGAAAATGCATGAAATAAGGTTGACTGTTCTTTCTTTCACATATTTACATTTTCATATTGATTCATTTTTTGTTGTTTTGACATTGGGTTTTTTAGTTAAACATTTTATGGTTTTTTAACTTACAACTTGTCTTAGGATCAACAAGTTGAGATGATAAAAGCTATCACATGGCTGTCTTAACTAATCAATGTTTCAATTAACTAATTGTTTTTAAATGCAAACTGTTGCCTGTGTCTCCGTTTGTTTGTTAATTCTGAAGAAGGAAGGGCACTGAACCTTCCGAAAGCGCTTAATTTATTAAACCTGAGATTTTTACTTCATTCAACAGTTTATATTATTATTCATCCAGTTTCCAGTTCCGTTTTCTAATTTTGTCAGTTCTTCAGTTTGTTCTAGTCTTTTTAGTTTCTAGTTTCTCATGGCTAATGAAGATGGAACTGCGGAGCTCAGTTCTCCACCGCTATTTACACAAAATACTGGACATGGAGAGCCAAGCAGCAGGGTAACCGACAACCCTTCCAATGAGGTCGTGGAGGCGAACGCCGACGGCAATCTAACTACACTCATTCAATTAATGATGGGGCGGCTGGATCGGTTGACACAGCAGTTTGACCAGTTCGATAATGCTTTCAACAAAACGAATTTAGTTGCACCAAGGGATCAATACAAAGAAGGGCAGAATGCATTATCTGATCCTTCTCTTCTTTTACCTGGAGCTACTAAGGTCAGGGTTAACTCGACCAGGAATGGGCAAGCAGGCAATATTCTTTCGCAAGCCTCCAGCATACCAGCTGGACAGAGGCAAGTGGATTTACCCACAGAGAGTGCAGTTCGAGTTGAGGGGACAACACAAGCCGGACGGCAATTTGTTCCTTCCATAAGCAACTTCCTGAACAAAAAAGATTTTTTTGCTAACGCTAATGTAGCGGAAGTGCTGCAACCATGTGAAGGTAGGAACAGTGACATTACTACTCTTATCAGCGAATTTGACTATAAACTGTTCAAATGTAAAAAACTTCAATTGGAAGTGGCCTACTTGGAGGAGTGTTTAGCTAAAAAGATAGTCCCAAAAGGACTAAAACAATGGAGGTTTCCTGTAGGATTAATTAAAGGTTCCAACCTCCATAATAGATTGTTAGACCTTTTTGACAAACAAGGGTTCGACTTCATGCAGGTGCTTATTGCACACTATTTGGAACAAATTCAGGAGTACCAGCATGATTTAGAGAAATTGGAAGTGGACATTAAGGGCAATCAGGATTTTCTTAGATATAGGTATGAATATACAAGGATCTCCTCAAGTATAGAAGCAACTATGGAAAAACTTTCAAGTAATAAACAAAAGAAAATTAGGAGAGACTTGTTTCAATATGCAAACTATATAGCTTACCCGAACCCTCCTTTGGTTACCCAAAAAAAATTTGGTGCTAAGGTAAACAATAACTCAAGTGATGGAGGTAACCATGAAGCCAATAGGTTGCCCTTATCCCCTGTAAATGCACCTTTACAATCATTGCAGGGTGAATTCCATCATGACGTGTTGGATGACCAAGGTATTAACAATTATGTTCAACCTAATGACAATAATAACAGCGCACAAGGTGAAAGTAACAATAGACAAACACACAGTAACAACGTGAATGAAGTACAAAATGCTCAGGGTTTTCGGCAGGGACAGAACCCTTATCAGAGGAATCTGAGGTCCAACAGCAACCAGAATGTTCCGAGGAACAAGCGGAACCAGAGGCGGAGGTAGCGGAACCTTCTAATACACCGAACATAGTGCAGAGTACCGAAGGAGATTTTAAAATATACAATTTTACTTCCTTTGGCATTAACCAAAGCACATGTAACTTTTTTTCCAAAGGGTTGACTTTTGTCCCAGATACACATTTTAATTTAGTAAAAACCATCATAGATTTGAAATTATTTGTACGCAAGTTAAACCTGAGAGTTATTTTAGGGGATAGGCCCACCCTTCTTAACAATTTTAAAATTGCTAGTGTCTTTAACCCACCACTATTGGATAGACTTAAAGCCTTTGAAATGGCTTGTGAGTTGGATTTAAGACACTTGGCTATGAAGCAAAGCAACACAAAAGGAGTCAAACTTAATATAACATCACAACAAAGGGATCTTATTAAGATTCTTAAAGATTGCAATATTAGGGTTATGAAACCCGATAAAGGGAATGGGCTCATTTTCATGGATCAATACGTTTATGTTAACAAGATGTTAGCCCATTTGGGTTCAGGGCCAATCCAAGAAGCCAGCATCAATGAGATTAACATAGCATATGGCAAAGTTAGAGGCATCTTGGATGACTTACTTCTTGAAAATTCCATTGACATGGATTTGTATAGGTACCTAACCATTTCATCACCCAGGTTACCAGTCTTTTTTGGGGTGCCTAAAATTCACAAATCAGTGTCGGATCCACCCTTTAGACCTATTGTTGATGGCAGAGGGTCCATTTTGAGTGTGGCAGCCACATATGTCGATAGCTTGCATAAACCACTCATTGCAAATGAAATGCAGATTTGCAAGGACTCCTGGAGCTTTTTGAGGGAAATTAATAAAATTCCATTTAACTCTGAGTACGTTCTACTCACAGTTGACGTAAAAGATCTATACACTGTCATCCCTCACAACATAGGCTTAGAGTGGATTAGGGATTTTCTTTTTGATAGGAAAGTTAATGATACTACTATTTGCTTAGTGGAGACACTTTTAGAGCAAATTCTTATTTCTAACTTTTTCAGGTTTGAAGGGTGTACCTATATACAGACGTCTGGTGTGGTGATGGGCTCGCCTTGTGGAGGGGCCTACACGAACTGCATTATGGCACATTGGGAGAATTCCCTGTTGTTTCGAGACCCTTCATTTACAAGGCATGTCGCCTGGTACACTGGGTACCAGGACGACATGTTCTTTTTATGGAAGGGCTCCTCTGACGACATTCCTCCTTTCATTGCTTCCATCTCTAATTTGACCAGTTTTTTTGGAATTCACTTATGAATTCCATCACACTAGTATTAGTTTTCTTGACATTTTGTTACACAAGGACGAGCAGAATTTAAGGTTTAAAAGCACTATCTACAGGAAACCTACATATTCCAACGGTTTCTTACACTACTCTAGCTGCCACCCGTACCATCAAAAGAAAGCCGTGGTAAAAGGGCAAATGGTACGGGCAGCTAGGATGGTCACTGAAGAAGCTGATTTCCTAACTGAATGTGTTAATCTTTCAAACATCTGGTAACCAAACAGCACACCACAATAGGACAACCTTCATGGTGCCGGATTATGTGTTTTTGAATCTTTCAAACATGTTTTACAACAGAGGTTACCCCTGTAAAATGGTAGTGGAGATTATGGAAGAAGTTGTACAAAAGCATAGTACAGGGCATTTTAGTCCTATTTTAAGCATACAATTGCCGCTCCACACAGATGAAGGTGAAAGTAATGGGGGGCAACACATCAATTCAACTAATGGTGATCGCCAGTACAACTTAAGGTTTTTATGTACCTTTTCCATTGACCACTACTTTATTAAGGACATCTTATGTAAGAATTGGAGAATCCTATCATATGATAGGAACTTCCAGGGGATGTTTGAAGGTCCTCCAGCTATCACATTCAGAAGAGGGGTCAACCTTAAAACCTTATTAGAAGCCGGAAAACTTAAGACAAGAACACACACATTAGGTATGGCAAAATGCGGTTCTTGTAGACAATGTGGGCTTATTAAAGAAGGACACTCTGTTAAGATTAACAACATTGAATACAAAATTAGAGGTAAATTTAATTGCCATAATAGGGCAATAGTTTATGTGGCAACCTGCTCTGCTTGCCACGCTTTCTATATAGGAAAGACCGAGCGCAAGCTGATACAGCGTATTTATGAGCACACTTACGCCATAACAAAAAAAGAACAAACAAATGCTTTAGCTTGCCATTTGATTGAATATCCAACTCATCATTTTAAATTTACAGTATTGAAACAGGTAGATGACACTCCATATATAGGCCCATGGCAAATTCAGCTTGAGATGGAAGAATTGTATTGGCAAATAAAAACTGCAGCCTGTTGCCCACCAGGTTTAAATGAACAAATATCAATTGCTTGCATCCTGAAGAAACTGGCCTTAAACAGATAGTTTTATAAGGCAGTTTCATGAAGCAAGCATTTTTGTTATATTAATGTCACATTATTGTTTTATATTTTAGTCACATTTTTGTTGAATATCCACTTTGCAAATATGTTGCTACCTTTTATGGATTGAAGGTTCCCTTATACATCCCCTTTGTAGATTTAACATTATTTTTAGTTTAGCATGGCTTACAGTTATTAGCTTAACTATTAGCTAATTGTGGTTTAAAAGGCACTTTTAAAAAAAGTACTTTTACAACTGTTATGTACATTTGAGAATGCATGAAATAAGGTTGACTGTTCTTTCTTTCACATATTTACATTTTCATATTGATTCATTTTTTGTTGTTTTGACATTGGGTTTTTTAGTTAAACATTTTATGTCTTAGGATCAACAAGTTGAGATGATAAAAGCTATCACATGGCTGTCTTAACTAATCCATGTTTCAATTAACTAATTGTTTTTAAATGTGAACTGTTGCCTGTGTCTCCGTTTGTTTGTTAATTCTGAAGAAGGAAGGGCACTGAACCTTCCGAAAGCGCTTAATTTATTAAACCTGAGTTTTTTACTTCATTCAGCAGTTTATATTATTATTCATCCAGTTTCCAGTTCCATTTTCTAATTTTGTCAGTACACCTGATACACTTGTAATAGGTGACTCTATCATCAGGCACACTGACGTCCTGCTCACCAGGCTGAACAAGGAGAAGGTCATGGTGAGCTGCCTGTCAGGCGCTAGGATCCGCCACATAACACAAACACTCAGGTCACTCCAAGTCAAGTACAAATATGACTCAGTCATTGTCCATGCTGGTGTGAATGACCTGAGACGTACCTCCCTGGACTACATGAAAAGAGACATAGAGGAGCTCTCTGAGCATGTAGCCCAGGCCAGTATGACCCTGACCTTGAGTAGCATCTTACCCTCACCAAGAATGATGCCACAATATGAAGACAAGATGATCAATTGCAACAATTGGCTTAAGTATTGGTGTCATTCAAAGGGGATCCAATGCCTGTCAGCCTGGGATGACATGCTCGACAAGCCACGATGCTTCACTAGGGACGGCTTGCACCTGTCACCCCTGGGCTTTTGGATATTGGCAAAGGCTCTTGCCACCCCGATAGTGCCTTTTTTAGGCAAGGCTCAAAAGACAAACCCACCTCCATAGGTATCACAAGGGATAAGAAACTAAGAGTAATGCTACTCAACGCCAGAAGTCTAAACCTCAAGATGCATGCACTCAAAACTCTCCTTAGCATGGAGAACATCGATATCTGTGCAGTAACAGAAACCTGGTTCAAGGCTCCCGAGAGCATGCCAGCACTACCAGGTTATACCTCATACCATGCTTTTCGGCCCCAAAACTTGGACCGAACCACAAAAGGAGGGGGAGTATCAATATTCGTCAAAGATACCCACACCTCCAGCATCAGAAACTATCCATGTGCAACTAACAACGGGTAAAACTGCCTTCCAGTTTATAGCCTGCTACAGACCACCCTCCCAAACCCAGGAACCCCACTCAGCCTTCCTGAGAACACTGGAAAATATGAAGGTCTCTCCAAACACCATTATATTGGGTGACTTCAACTACCCAAACATAGACTGGGAGCATTACTCTAGCTCCAACACCCTAGCCCAAAGGTTCCTAGAATTTATAAACTCAAATGCTATCGAACAACTTGTTACCACTCCTACAAGAGGGGAAACATACTGGACCTGATCATCACCAACATGGGGGCTCTATGCTCCAGACCAGAAGTGTATCCCTCACTGGTAAGATCAGACCATAAACTAATCTCACGGGATATTCATATCCCGACCCCACCCCTTGCCCAGAAAACCACAGTGAAAATCTTCTCTAAAGCAAATTTCACACTCCTCAAAACCGAGGTGGAATCCTTCAAAGCACCCGGGCCTGTGGAAAATATGGCCCTACCGCAGAATCCTTTATAAACACATTCTATGAACACCTTCAGGAATGCATGGATCATGCAATCCCAAATAAAACCAAGACCCAATCCTCCAAAGGCAGGCGTCCTGTCTGGTGGACCCCAGCCATAAACAAACTATACAATAGAAGGAAGAAGCTACTACCTGATAGAGCAAAATCCCAAAAAGGGAAGGCATCTCTGATCAGTATTAGCAAAAAACTATGGGCACTCATAAAATCATCTAAGGCCAGCTTTGAGAGAAAAATTGCACAGGACACTAAGGATAATCACAAGACTTTCTTTAGTTATGTTAGGAACCTGGGTGGGAATTCCCAGATATGCTCAGAATTAGTCCAAAATGACAAAAAAATTCACCGAACCCACAGACATTGCCAGCATCCTAGCTGACTGGTTCAGTGCAAACTCCCTCCCTCCCCACCAAAAGGGCAAATATCTATCCCAGCAGAGTGCTGCCCCCCTGACATCTCAGATGCTCAGGTAAGAGCCACCCTCTCCAAAGCAAAAAACACAGCATCAGTGGGACCAGATGGTGTCCCAGGCTGCGTCCTACGTGAACTCCAAGAAGAGCTAAACCCAAACATAAAACTACTGTTCAATCTCAGCCTTACTACAGGATATGTACCCAAAGAGTGGTGTACAGCAACAGTGGTCCCTCTCCACAAAGGTGGTGCCTCAATGGATCCTGGAAACTATCGCCTCTTAAGCCTGACTAGCTTGGTCTGCAAAGCTATGGAAAGGATCATCATGGACCTCATAAATAAAGATATTGGGGACCTACAGACACTGGATCCTACCCAGTTCGGCTTTGTTAAGGGCAGATCCTGCCTCTTA
Organism: Protopterus annectens; assembly: GCF_019279795.1. Lineage (NCBI taxonomy): Eukaryota > Metazoa > Chordata > Ceratodontiformes > Protopteridae > Protopterus > Protopterus annectens. The sequence continues at coordinate 1,715,974,114 of NC_056733.1, read as the reverse complement.
AACCTGGTCAATTTCTTTGAAACAGTCACCAAGGCCATTGACGAGGGGAAGGTAGTCCACACAGCCTACCTGGACCTCGCAAAAGCCTTTGATACAATACCCCACTTGGGCATTATAGATAAGCACACCAGCTTAAATATAAACTCCTATGTCACTAGATGGGTTGCAAACTGGCTCAAGGACAGAACCCACATGGTTAGAATTGCTGGAGCCATGTCAGACTCCAAACCAGTTACAAGTGGCGTCCAACAAGGCTCAGTCCTGGGACCTCTCTTGTTTGGTATATATTTCTCGGAGGTACAGGCCAACATGGAAGGACTGTGGCTGACCAAGTTCGCAGATGACTGCAAACTAGGCGCCATAATTGACTCTCCAGCTGACACAAGCATCCTACAAAAGGGCCTCTTAGAAACAGACAACTGGTTCCAGAGCCATGGCCTCAAGCTAAATGCCAAAAAGTGTATAGTCATCCCCTTTGGCAAAAACAAAGTGCCCATAAATTACCACATAGGTGGTAATCCATTAAGTATGGAAGAAGTAATTAGGGACCTGGGGACCCAAGTTGATAGCAATCTCTCATTTGAAAACCACGTGGCCAAAGTGGTTAGAAAAACATTTTATATAGCCCACCTAATCATGAAGGGATTCACATCTAGATCAGGGGAGGTTATCGTGCCTCTTTACTCATCCCTCATCAGGCCCATAATTCAGTACAATGCCCCTTTTGGGATGTACCTTACCAGACACTTGCAGCAACTGGAAAGACCCCAAAACTACATCACCAAGAGGATCAAAGGGCTCAAACAGATGCCATATGCTGCCCGGTTAAAGAAACTCCAGCTCTACTCAGTGGCATACCGCCTGCTTAGAGGCAATCTGTGCCTGACATATAAAGCCATGTCCAACCCAGAATTAATGGACATGCTGCACCTCAGAAAATCCAAATCCCATTGAGCTACATGCTCAAGAGACTTGAACCTCAGCACTGAAATAAATAGGACATGCTGGAGGGACAGATTCATAACCCAGAGGCTCCCTTCACTCTGGAATAAAATCCCAGTCCAGGTTAGGCAGAGTCCCTCATTGACTCTCTTCAAGAGGAATCTTGATGAGTGGATGGGAGATTGTAGGTTTACCCCTGGTATCACTTCTGTGTCACTGTTAGACAGAGGCACAGTATACTAACCTCGAAAAAGGGCATAGCAAAATTCATTTAAAATGGGTGGCGAAAGCCAGACACACTCTGGCTAGGCTTATAAATGCACTAGGGCAGATAGCCTAGTATGAACCTATGAACCTATGCAAGCTCCCTCCCCCACTTATCCACTACAATACTCTCCCACTGTCAGAATCAACTGCCTTAAGCCCACTAAAAAATGTGTCACTCTTCTATGGAAACCAAATTAATGCACCTCCGAGCAGCAAGCACACATCTGCCAACCTCTCCACAGATGACTCCACTACCAACAGAATCCTCAACAAGTGAGCACACAGTATACAATTTTAACTCCCAGTGAAAATAATGACTTGCAAGCTGACAAACATGGACGTCATGAACACCACACTGAGGCCATCTGGCTCGCACCACCATATTTACCAGCTCGAAACAGTGTCCAGGAAAAACAGAGGCCAGTGACTAAAACATGGGCAATATCTGGCAATGGAAACATTCACAAAGGAACTCGCGAGTGAATGGCATACAATGAAAAGCCGCGACCACCCCTCCCCCCATCACTGCAAATGCTGTTTTTTTTTTTATATAACTTTCTGGGTGCAAATGCACAAACGAGCAAATGGCATGAAACAAGAAACCCATACACACATTGCCTATTACTACCAAAGAGAAATATCAGGAGAGCACAGCCATAAAAATCCTAGCAGGAGGTCAGGTACAACTGCTTGTCAAATTACCAAGTACAAGTTCTTTAACTCAAATGCCCGCTATTACGTTTAAACAATGATGGTGTGCTGTATGGATGTTCACTGGAGTGCTGATGTCATCTGTGGAAAACTCCTGTATACTCCTAGAGTGGGCAACCAGCTGGACACTATGGGATGATTAACCATTTTTTTTTTCATTCTCTCTCAAGCTCCCTCCTGGGAACATAGAAGTTGCATGACATTTTTGAGGAGCCCATCCAAATTATGCAGCACATGGACTGTGAAACTTAATTACAATACGCGCCACATGGTTCATGTCACTCCCCACCCTTCCTCAACAGTCAAAGTCATAGTGCGCCTCTGTGGAGAGTCTCCTAGCCCATGAAAACTCCTTAAACAAGATATACCACTTGGCCCAGCACTAGCAAAACCACAGAACCACCAAGACAGCCCTCCGCAATGAAATCTTTTAAGGGGAAGCACCACCATTGCCCTGCATTATGGCATATAACTAAAACCTCCCCAAAACTTCCAAAGAGGGATTCAACAATGCAATGACTTAGTCATACTTTAAAACCTTGTACCTGAAACTATCACTCGCAGCCCTAAAACATCTGCACCAACTGCCAACTGTCCTGATTCACCACCGACCTTACTTCATACTCACCCTTAATAACCACCTTAACTAAATAACTGAATTAAGAAAGATAAAGCAAACAGACTAATGTAAAGTTATCAAATACTACAAACCCATTCAATCCAATGCACTGGACCAATCCACATATCACTTGAACCTGCCGAGGACAAGTTACTAATTTTCAAATTGCCTATAGCCCCAAGTTTATGCAACATATACCCTTTATCACCAACTCCTTAACAAATAACTATTGCAACTAAGAACCTTAACAACACAAGATCCTTTGAACCATATAGTTGGAACTATAGTAATGGGGGGATTTATACCATATCACTCTACTCACCTCTTCAGTCATGCCACTATTAATACCACTAATAACCCCGAGGTCAACCTGGCCCCTACAGATCCTGCCGGTCGTCTTGGACGTAACCCTGCTATGTAGCAAGTTCATGCCAAAATGTGATTACTTACCCAGCTACATTCATCTAAATCCCTTAAGCACCTCCCACCCTTATCTCATTTCCTTCCAATCAACCCTCCCACTGTTTAACACTTTCACCTCCCCAACCCATTGAACTCCCATTAGTATCCACCTAACACCCCCTTGAAGACGTCCCAGGACAACTTGGCTTGTTGCCAAGCCTCATTTAAACTTGTTGGCAGCAGTACTATAAACATTTAACCCAAGTAGGTGAACTTCTGAACTGTTTTTAACTAAGATATTGTTGACTCATTTTCAGTAAGTGGATGTATTTTGATATGTCTAACTTGGAGAGAAGCACAGTATTCCTTCATTACCTACCTGAAGATGTATCCTTCTGTTTATTCACTCTTTATTATTTTTTCTGCATTTTAAATGCTTCCATGCAAACTTTCTGGTATCATGATATTCACACACTTCTGAGGTAATCCAAGGAACTCCCTTTTTCTTGACTTCCATAAAATAAACAGGTGAAGGTTGGATTATAATCCTGATCAAAGTTTATTTTACTAACCTGGTGCTGAGATAATGTCTAGGAGGAAAGTAAGTTGTGATTAGCCCACATGATTTAATTCCATTTGCTGTTCTTCCTTCTTTGCTTTAGGACTATATATCATCATAATTTAATTTATATCTAAAATTGGTGAGTATTACAAAATGTATATGCAAACTGGTGATCACAGAAATGGATAATCAGAATAATTTCAGCCATTTCATATAGAGTGGTCCATTATTTATCTACTGTCTGACTGACAGACAGTATATCACAGAACACCAGCTGAAGGTGCATATTTCTTGAGTTTGCACTCCAATTGAGTAGGTAGATGTTTAAAGAGTGCACAGGTATCGGCTGCAGATATGCTCAGAGACTGCTTGGAAGAAGAACGTATCCCTCAACCTCTTCTCAAAAGAAATCTGGACAAAGCCTACAATAACGGGGACAAAGGCCCCAAAATAGGTAAAGACTTTAAATATTGCCCTTAAAAACTTAGAACATTGCTATAATCACATTTGTATTAGCATGCATTTTCAGAAGGATATGAAGTCTGAAACTCAATTGTATGATATTATTTACTGACTTTAATCCTAAGTGATTTGCAGAAAACAACACACTTTGTGAGGAACAAACTAAAAACAACAGGACAAATACTGGACATTCTGTGAAAATATGGACATTTGAGAGGTATGAAGAAGGAACATGCTATGCTCTTCCCTTTTCAGTGCTTCATTTGCTTTATATATATATTTATATATATATATATATATATATATATATATATATATATATATATATATATATATATATATATATATATATATATATATATATATATACATACATAAAAGCATAGCATGATTGACATATGTATACATATATGTATATAGATAGAAAGATATGTAGGTATAAACTTACTTATGCTTGCACAACAAATGGATAACACATAGGGCACAGGTCTTGACATAATGATTGAAACTGTCTCTGTCTGTCTAACTATCAATCTAAAACTTCTTTACGCATCCTATACATCAATTGGTTGACTTCTATGACACAGGCACCCTATACATACAGCTCGAATGACCGCCCATTGTGAAGATGTAAGAGGAGAATTACATAAGCTGAGAGAGATGTTTTTGGGAAAGGAATTTCCAGCAAAGACAGTAGACAATATCGTTGATGATGTATATAGGCAATGGGGCAACAAGTATAAACCCTTATTGGGTGTTGGTTTAACAAACAACAATGTAGATCATGCCCTTTCCCCAATAGTTAAATTTCAAAAGGCTTGCATCATTCAACACAGTCCTTTTTCTAGTGAAATAAGAAACATTATGCATAGGAATTGGAATATATTTTGAGTAAATCATGAAGTTAATGAAGTAGTACGTGACAAGCCATTTTTTATCAATAAAATTGGGAGTAACCTCAAAAGGCTACTAGAAAATAAAAAAAAGCTGTCAAAACTCTTCAGCAAGGACTGGCACTAAGCCTTGTAGTAGTTGCAGTCAATGTCCCTAAATATATTCCAGTCCATTGGTGACTTTAAACTTCTTTAAGCAGACAGAAATACACTTCAAAAGAGGAAAATGTACTCCTAAAAGAATAGTTTATTTAGCTGCGTATGACCTTTGTGGGAGTTTTTATGTGGGCAAGACAGAAGGATCATTCAAAAATAGAATATATGAACATCTAGATGATATTCAAATTTAAAAAGATACAAATGCCCTATATAAACACTCTCTTGGTTGTGAAAGATTTGTAAAATTCAGATTTGGTATTTTAGAAAATGTACAGATCAGTTGAAGGGGGGAGAATGGAAAAATACCCTTAGTAAGAAGGAGTTAAAATGGCAATTAAGACAGGCTGCACATTTTGCACCCGGGCTTAATGATGCTGTTAGATTAATGCACATTTTAAAAGATACAGCTTACAAAATTTAGATATAATTTTACTAATAATAAAAATTCAAAAGGGGTAGGTCTGTTTTTCCACTAGTAATTTCAACAAGGGCTACATCTCTTTGTAATATTCTTAACATACTTGAATTGTTTATATGTTTGTAAAGGTTCAGTAAATCTAAGGCATATAAAATATTCCTCAATGCTGTGACATGGTTTTACAACAGTTTGTTAGTTTTTGGAAAAAATGTTTTTAACAATACACCTTTTATCTAAAGTATAGTTAAAAAGAAAACAGATAGTTAATTTTAACAATTTTTTTATTGGTTCTTCTTCTTCAGCCAATGGCCAGGTTTTGTTTGTTATTTAAACTTGTGAAGACGACTGAATTTATTATTCTGATGAAGTCCTCTGTTGAGAGGACTGAAAAGGCTTAATTTTATATAGTTCAATAAAATTATTTTGTTGCCACACCTCCGTCTTCTATTTTCTTCTGGTTTTGGATGGATGGTTTGACACAGGCACGTATTTCACCTTCGCTGGTTTCCATCTTATACCTACACATATATATGTGTGTATATGCATGTGTATGTGTGTGTGTGTGTGTGTGTGTGTGTGTGTGTGTGTGTGTGTGTATGTGTGTGTATATACAAACTGTGATTTACAGGCAAATAGAGAACATGTTTAGGAATATACTTATTCTGAGAGCATCATAACTGATTTCTTATAAGCATAAACTATGGCCTTGATCATACGCAGCACTTTTTCTACTTCTGGCCTTCTTCTTAAATGAAAATTTTTCTTCTCAGGTCTAACAACTTCTGTCCAAAGCCCTAGTCTTCCACATAAAATATGGATGTACTTTGGTATATCGAAGTTAAATATGCCTCACAAAGTCTACTGTGCATGCATCTATTACCTCTTGAATGGCCATCACAATATATTTGACTAGTGGAATATAATAAACATTTTTTCTCTCCCCCAAACTGCAGTATACTACTTTAATGCTGTATCAATTCAGGAAAGAGTATTATGTTATTTCACTTCTTCTCTAAGTTGTAGCAGCTCTTAAAGAAATATATTTAGAAGCCATGAGTGTGATAGCAGAAGTCCCATGTCAGTGAGGGTGCATGGATTATAGCATCCCAGCAAAAATGATGTAAAACTGTATGCTTATTCTATGTTTCCGTCACAATGTGATGATTGTGAGATGGTGTAATGTGATTGCTGACCTGTGCTGTGTTGATTACAGAACAAGTACCAGCAAGCAGAACCTAAACTAAAAAGTGCAACCCTCATTGTTAGTGTACTGCACTTTCATGCTTCAAACTCATTGTAAAATGTGAATTGAAATGCCCCTGTCTAAATATGTCACACAAATTGAAAAAAGAAAAAAGCAAGTGCAGATGATAGAGATTTGTTGTGTGGCAGTATCTAGAGGCGAGTTGTAAGGAACCCAGTAATGAAAGTCTGCACCTATTGTAGCCTGTAACGTTTTCTGTTTGTAACCCCCAAATAATAACCAGTTCAGTAGACCAAATGAGTAATGACAAGGCCTGCACGAACTTTGGTAAGCCCTCACCTAATGAAAACAGGACCATACAGTGGTTAACACCTGGTCATAAAATATCAATCACCCATTCAGATTTGCTCTAAGATTATGCAAATTATAGACAAAATCAACCATATTAATCCATAAACAATATGGAAAGTAAAGGCAGGATTTGAGAAACATCATAATGTGGCTTTAAAGGCCATAGCAGAAATTTTGGAGTGATTGAGTTTGCGCCTATTAACTGAAATGGAAAGCAGCATATACTCCAGGAAGTCATCTACTGGTTTTGAATAATCCGCATGCTGTAAAGCAGGAAAGGTAAACCAAAATTTCATCAGTTTACCTATTGTGTTATTAACTTCTTGATTGCACAAACATACTGTACGATTGCATGTACATGGGAAATAAAACTGGCCCCAAAATGAAAATTTGGTCGACTTTATACTAAAAAACATAGGCAAGTCATAAATGTGTAAAACATGACATGTTGCCTATATATCATCTTCTCAATACATTTCCCATTTAAGGGAAGGTTATGTATAGGACAATAACTATCCAGAAAGCATGGCTTCAATTTAGATTTCATGAGGACTGGAGTAACTAAGTCTCATTTAATGCAAATGGAAAACCTATGACTTTGTGGAGGAATGGCAAATCTCAGGATAGCAGAACTCATGACCTGCAGGTAGACTACAAATAAAACCCTTCAAGGTTAACATTTTTTATATCAAACCCTGATCTCCCATGTAAAATATGAATTACATTCTTCATAATCACTGGTCACTCATCAGTCTTGATCTGCTTTGTTAACTATGCCCTTCATGTCTGACAACTCCCACTACCCTTTTATATAGAGTATTTATCATTTCTGAATCTTGTTTTCCATGTAAATAAAACTTTGACATTCATAACTCATGGCTCAATCTTCCTTGCACGGTAAGTTCTCTGGCTTAGAGGTCCTATCTAAGATGTGCATTGATGTGTCACAGACTCAAGGGGTTGAGTGTTAGATGGTCAGTGGGGGAAGTTAGACTAAGCAGTGATTATTTGTTCTCTTACCAATGGAGGGCATGCATTTCTTCTGCATGACTGCAGCACTGCCTTGAGGCCATGTGGTACTCGGGTATAATAACACTACTGGAATAACATGAAGGGTGACTGCATCAAACAGTGCATATATGAATATCCTTGTGCATCTCTTACTTATAACAATACATATCTCGATCACAGTATGGGAAAATGGAGGCCAGGGAAGGAAAATGCCTCTAGCTGCTATCAGGATGATTCCACAATAGAGTAGTATGAACTTCCTCTGCCTGCTCTTCATGCAACCATGATGTTCCACTTACATAGAAGAAACTAAGCAGTAGATCTCTGTTTACGGGTCTACCTGAAAACACCGACATGCAAAACCACTGAAAACGAAATCACCGACACCACAAAACCGAAAGTTCAACAACACAAAACTTCACATGCCTGACAAACGACAATCCCGACAGTCAACAAACAAAACAAATGCCCTGTCCAAAAAGCACACACACAACACAAGCACACCAAAAACCTTACAAACCTACACTAAACCTTACATACACAACTATTTATGCACTAACCTTAACCCAAACCCTAGCCCTAAGGTCCATCACTATCGCACACTCACCTAACCCATGCCCTAACCCTAACTCACTTATTCTGCCCCTAACCCTAAAGTCCATCACTATCGCACACTTACCTTACCCGCACCCTAACCCTGATGTCCGTCACTACTGCATACTTACACACTAGCACTCGTTTGACATGTCGGTGTTGTCAGCATCGGGATTTTCAACTGTTGGTCATCTCCGTTGTCGATCTTCCATTGTCAGTATTCTCGTCATCAGCGTTTCCATCTTTCAGCATTATCAGGTAGACCCATGTTTTCAGAGACAGATCAAAGTATCTTAGCCATGGTACATGTTAGAATTCAAAAGTGTCATCAAAATGAAATGTAAAAAACACTGATGCAACCACTTGAAACATAAATTACTATGCGTGTGACTATCAGTGAATCAATCCTGTTCCTTAAGTAAAACATAGACTGTGAAAAACAAGATACCTCACAACTGTAAAGATTTTCGCAGAATGTCTAGATTTTGATCTCATATTTTTGGTCCATTTTTCATAAAATTGTGGTTTTCTGGCAAACTACTGGCAAATGTTTAAAGACTGAAGTTTGAAAATAATGATAGATATTTGAGTTTCAGACTTTATATCCTTCAGAAAAGCCATACTAATACAAAACCTGTTATTCAATCAACTTTTTATGTTTGTAAGATCAATATTTAAAAATTGTCACTATTTTTGGGCTTCTGTCCCACTTTTATGTATGGCTTTGTCCAGATTTCTTGCTCTAAGAGGTTGAAAGATATGGCTCAAATCTAGTAATTCCCCACCTCTGAACTGAAGCTTTATGTAAACTACAAATTTCACTCCTTAAGTTTTGAAGGACTCACCGTGAGCTATGTTTTCACTTTGCAGATAGAAAACCATTCCACCAGTGCTGATTCAGTCCGTAAAATGCAAATAGTACTGCAGTGTCTTTCTCTTGACAGCCATCCAAGGAAATAGACAACATATGTCATACTGGTCCAAAATTCAGTTTACTGCAATTGGTTTACTTTTGTTTGCACATGAAGCATAGTGCTGGGCATTACTAGTCATTCATGGACATTAACCTGAAGCACGCATTAATAGCAGATCAGGCAAACATGCTACTGTTATTACTATGCAACAATTCCTCACCCCAGGATGATAAGTACTTAATATTCCTATGTGCATTCTTATTCATATTCATATTGCTTTCTATTTGGTGTCTTCATATAAGTTAGTCCTTGTGAGGGTTTGCAAAATGCATATTAGGTAGTTCTTCTCCTCAAAAGATGTGTTTTGTTGGCTTGCTGCTATAATATCAGGCACAGTAGAAAGTGAACTGTGTGGGACACAAATTCTGCACATCATTTTCCTATGATAACAACAAGGATTCTGGATGAGGAACATGCATAGTAACAGTACACTATTGGGATGCTCCTCATTTCTGCTCAGTCAGTATGTCTTCAACTGATCAAGAGGGTACTGCACAACAATGTTAGGGACTACCCTGACTTTTATTACAAAGCTCTTATGCTCATTAATTGTAGCAGGAATGCAGTTACGGTTTCTTCTACAATTCTGGGCAAGGAATCTCTGTCCAGTGATAAAGCTACATGCATCTTTTTTATTGTCCATTGGTCTTATGTAATTTGTTGATCGTGCACAGCCTGTTTAAGATTTAACAACAATGAGGTGAGAGTCAAATATTGGAAACTATAAACCAGGGATACACTTGCACCAAACGGAGAATCTACAGCTCAGTTTTAGACAAACCCAAATAACTGCTAGTACAACAAAGAAGCAACCTAATCCTAGACTCACTTTTTCATAAAATACTCAAACATGAAACCTATATCTTCTTTACTGCATACCCATTTATTTACCAGAATCATTACATGTATTAGCCATTTAAATGCTGTCAAATCAACCACTGCTACAATTCTTTCTTAAGCACAAACCTGCAGTTTATTCTGAATTCCACTGACTTTATTGAACACCTTTTTGCTGAAATTCTTCTCTGCTCTACATTCCTCTTGTTGCCCTCTTCCCTTGTCCATACTCCATGTACACTACTCTAATCTCCCACAGGACATCTGTTATTGCAAACATTTTATCATTTTACTAATAACTCCTTTAAATTACTCCTACCAAACCTAGTAACATTTATGTTTATTTTAAGAATAATTCTGCAATGGCCCTTCAGTCTTTCTGTGCTATTTTTATATCTATATTTATATATACACGTGTATATATATATATATATATATATATATATATATATATATATATGTATATATATATATATATATATATATATATATATATATATATATACAGTTTCTGTGTGTGTGTGTGTGTGTGTGTGTGTGTACACACACACACACACACACACACACACACACATATATATATATAAAAATATAATGTACATATATATATATATATATATAAATATAATGTACATATATATATATATATATATATATATTCATAGATAGCTATAGATTTAGAAATATCTATGTATTTTTTTGTCAAGAAAAAGGCACCATCAGGCCATTTGTGATTCTCAGCATTTCTTTTATCCCTAGCCTGTAGGCATCTGGGCATTCACAGGCAACATGCTCATATAGTCTTCCAAGGAGACCATTCAGTAATAAGCAAATCAAAGTCTCCAATGGCTCTGAAACAAATTTCTTTCAGAATTATTCTCACTATTAACCATGTCTTGTTCATTTTTTTCATGGCATGGTGGTGCTGCGGTAGCATTGTCGCCTCACAGTAAGACATTGTCCTGTTCGATTCTCAGCTAAAGCATCTTCTGTGTGGAGACATGCGTGAATGGGCGTACCTTCGTTGAAGGTTGTGCATCAGAGCTGGCAACTCAGCATGTAAAAATCTACTGCCAATCATTAGCAGACCGGAGTTCCGCTGTGGCAACCCCTAACCGGGAAAAGCCAAAAGACACAACAACTGATGTCATGGTGACATCAGAAATGACTGAGCTCCCATTTAAGTAACATTTTTAATTTAACACTGTTAATGTCTTTTCCTTTTTATACCAAGAAAGTATGAGATGTCACTCATAGTCTGTGTTTCCCTATAGTAGGTAGCTGCAGTTTATATGAATTAATCAACTTTAAATTCAGTTATCTGTTATATTGCAACTATTTTCTACTTTAAATACAAGGAATGCATTAGTTCATGAGTAAGCAATTCTGTATGCAACCCTTCAGATCATATACTAGTATAAATGCTGTATGCTTCTTTTAAGGGAAACTAATAATATTTTGTCATGGCGTATTAAAATGATTCTTAATTATCTGTAAATTAGACAAGCATAAGACATAAAAAAGAGGAATTTAATTACCTTACATTAGTAGACTGCTGGTTGATTTTCTGATTCTAAAAGAAATGACAGATAAACATCTTCACTTAAGTGTGACAACAACTCAATGTAATCATTAACTACAGTAAAATTAGAAAAGCTGTCTCACTAAAACTAATAGTGAAACCTAAAACCTGCCAGTCTCCCTAGTGCATAATTTAGATAATATGCTACTTTTCTATTTAATTGAAAGATTTATGACATGCTGGATTTGTGGACGGGGTAATTGCAGTTGCTATGGATGTGTGTTTCAATGTTGTTTAATAGTGGAGAGATTGTGAAGTTTTTAATGGCTTTGAAATATCCTCTATACATAGATGAAATGTTGAGGTTCAGTATGAAAGATATGGAAATTGTTGTGACTGATGCGTTGTCCTTATGTGAGGTGCTTGTGTTTGATATGAAGCCCCTCCTCTCTCCATAGCTTGAGCTTTTTTTTTTACTTCATTTAGAACACATGAAGCTTTCCCTGGTAAACAGCTAGAGTTTATTATAGCAATAACCCACGCCTGGGTGTGGGTAATGCAGGATTTACAGACGGTTGGCGTGGTTTAGTCCCAAGGGGAGATCTCCGTTGCTTTTTTTAAACCTGTGTCGCTATGTTAAACTCTTTTAACATAGTGAGACAGTGTTTTAAAAGAGACTTATACTAATGGAAAAAGTCTGGGCGACCGGACCTTTTTCCTTTAGTATAAGTCGATTTACAACATGCACGCTGGCCAATCAGCGTGAACGTTTTGGAATATTAATGGGGGGTCATGGTATAATTGGAATTCCTGCCTAAACAAAACAACAGATCTGTTCATATTCATAGACTCTGACTGACAGGCAGCTTTAGAAGTTTAATTTGAATAAAAGGTGGAACCTTTTAAATATGCATTAGCTCGAATTTAACTGCAAGTATAGATAGACATACGAACTAGCACAGTAGAAGGGAAACAATTATAATGTTATGCATATTGTGAAATACCTTTGAATACATTTATAAGTAAATTTGTTTGAAAACAAGCATTTGAAGTTTGATAGTAGTTGTCAAAGAATAGTAAAACAAATATATATATATATATATATGTATATATATATATATATATATATATATATATATATATATATATATATATATATATAATTTTTAGAGCTTCATTATTAGAGGCTTGATATATACAATGTGAATATGTTGCCAATACACTTGAAAGGCTTATATATAAAATAAAAGCAGCAATAAACTATATACTTGACAGAAATAACATAGGAGGTTTAATTTACAGTGATAAAGCACTGAATATAAACCGATGATGATATATTGTTTAAACATTGTAGAACAACTATTCGTTTACTTTAATATAATCTTACAAAGAGGGAATAGAAGGGTCTGAAAGTACATTGGTCGTATGGTGGGATACACCACAAAACATTTTAAATCATTGAGCAGTAGCCTTTCATATTTTATAGTATTAGTTGATGAATTTCAAATTATGTATAGATAAGGAACAATAATAAGAGATGTAAGCATATCTTACTTTACTTTAATTGTATATTTTCACCAAGTGGTACTAACACAATAAATAAAAGGAGAATACAGGTTACCTGCAAAGGCATTGTTAAAATTTACTGAATTGTTTCATTTTAGAGACATAATAAATTTTCAGAACTAAATTCATTATTTTTTACCCATTATTCCCATAGACACAGAGCTCAATCCAGAATTGGCAGAGTTTATATCTCTAATGACTGATACACTAGGCAAAATCAAAACAGTAACCTGTCCTCTTTCAGATCATAATGGAATTACCTTTGAGCTGTATTTGAAATCTAATAATAATGTTACAATCAGATGATTACCAGCATATATAGCTTATTTAAATGAATTTAAGGGCTTTGTTATTAAAGAAATAGGTTCATAGGTTCATAGGTTCATAGGTAGGTACTAGGCTATTGGCCCTGGGGCCTATACAAGCCCAGCCGAAAAGGTAACCTGGCTTTTGCAACCCAAGAAAATTATTTTCCTGTGTCACTGTCGAGCAGAGCCACAGAGGTGATCCCCGGGGTGAATTTCCTATTTCCCATCCAATCATCAAGATTTTTCTTGAACAGTGCTAATGAGGAGCTTTGTTTGATATAGATAGGTAGTTTATTCCAGAGTATGGGAAGTCTCTGGGACAGAAATCTATCCCTCCGGCATGTTCTTTTTATTGTGGTGACAAGGTTTAGGTCCCTAGAGCGTGTAGCTCAAAGGGATTGGGATTTCTTTAAGTGGAGCATGTCCAACAGCTCTGGGTTTGACATAGCTTTGTATGTTAGGCAGAGGTCACCTCTGAGTAGACGATATGCGACGGAGTAAAGCTGGAGTTTTTTGAGACGGTCTGCATAGGGCATCTGTTTGAGGCTGGTAATCGTCTTTGTGAGGTATTTCTGTGGCCTTTCCAGTTGTTGTAGATGTCTTGTGAGGTACATACCAAAAGGGGTGATGTACTCTATAATGGGTCTAATGAGTGATGAGTAGAGGGGAACAAAGACCTCTTTTTTTTCTGGATGAGAAACCTTTTGTGATGAGGTGTGCCACATAGAAGGATTTCTTGACTACTGTGGCGATGTGATTATCAAAGGAGAGACTACTGTCCACCTGTGTCCCAAGGTCTCTTATCACACTTTCGGTGTTAAGTATACTACCACCTATGTTGTATTTAATTGTTACAGAGTTTTTACCAAAGGGGATGACAATGCACTTTTTGACACTGAGCTTGAGGCCATGGCTTTGACACCAGGCATCTGTCTCAGTGAGGCCCTTTTGTAGGATGTCCACATCGTTAAGAGTTTCGATTATGGCTCCTAGTTTGTAGTCATCTGTGAACTTTCTTAGCCAAAGACCTTCTGTGTTAGCCTGTACTTCAGAGAAGTAGATACCAAACAGGAGAGGACCCAGGACTGAACCCTGTGGTACTCCACTTGTCACTGGTCAGAAGTCGGATTTGGAGTCTGCTACTTTCACAGTGTGGGTTCTGTCAGTGAGCCAGTTAGCAACCCATCTTGTGACATAGGGATTTATACCTAGTTTAGTGAGTTTATCTATAATTCCAGAGTGGGGGATGGTGTTGAAAGCCTTGGCAAGATCTAGATAGGCTGTATGAACCACCTTACCCTTGTCTATGGCTTTGGTGACTGCTTCGAAGACGTCTATCAGGTTTAGGAGACATGATCTGCCTTTTACAAACCCGAACTGGGTGGGATCCAGAGTTTGGAGATTATCAATTTCTTTGTTTATAAGTTCCATGATGATACGTTCCATGGCCTTGCAGACCAGGCTCGTCAGGCTAATGGGGTGGTAGTTCCCGGGGTCCGTGGTCGCTCCCCCCTAGTGGAGTGGGATAACCGTTGCTGTGCACCATTCAGCATGCACAAAGCCTGAGGTGAGGCTATGAATGAACATGGGACTTAGGTGGGGTTCCAGTTCGTTCTGTAGTTCGTTTAGAATGCAACCTGGGATGTTGTCTGGTCCCATGGATGCTGTGTTCTTGGCTTTGAAGAGTGTGGTTTCATTTCCTTTATAGAAATTAATAACCTAGAAGATACTTCAGAAATTTATTTATAGGATGCACTAAAAGCATATCTTTTTGGCAGAGTCACTAATTGGTTGTCAAATTAAAAAAAAAAAAAAACGGGAAAGAATTACATGAAATACAAGAAAACCTTGATAAGTTAAAATGAGAAAATAAAAATAATGATACAAAAGAGATTATTCAGCTAAACAACAAATACTTGAAAATTCTTAAACCATAAAACTTAAATCAACCTTGAAAAGTTTAAGGTGATTAATCTCTGTATTAACCCAAAATATATGCACAATTTAGCCATAAAAACAAAATTACTCAGTAAGTCCAATCACATATAATAAGTCTACTCACATAGTAAAAAAGAAAAGCAACATAAATAGACAATATTCTAAAGGAATTTAGAGATTATTATAATAAAACTAATCAAAATAATATATTAATAGATCCAGTAGAAATAATTAAAATATTTATCAAAAATATAAAAACTAAACTATCTGATGATCAAATGAAATTAATTGATAAACTGATCACTATGTCTGAACTTCAAACTCAAATTTCTAAACTGAAACTTAATAAAGCAACAGGTAATGAAGGATTATATGTGAACTTTATAAGCTGTTACCCAAAGAAGTCCTAGACATACTACACAATATTTTGTCTACAGACAAGGACCTAGCTAAAGTTCCTCCTTCCTGGAAATATACCCTTATCTCTCCAATTTTAAAAACTGACAAAGATCCTACTGAATGATCTTAATACAGGCTGATTTCACTTTTAAATGTAGAATATAAATTGTTCATGGCGATTCATGCTAAAAGATTAAAATATATTCTACCCACCATGAATGATGAAGTTCAAACTGGCTTTATCTCAAACAGAAATAATTATTGCAATATTAAAAGAATAATCACAATAATTAACTATGCAAATAAAACAAAAGAGAACTTAAAATTAAAGCGTCTTGATAATAATGTTTTTGGCTCGGTAAACTGGAAATATGTATTGCTGTTTTTTTGAAGAATATAATTGCTCCAGTAACTTCACATAGGTTCATAGGTTAGTACTAGGCTAACTGCCCTTTCGAGCCATTTTAAGTCTAGCCAATTATCCCCTGAGAGATTCAAACCCTGTACCTTGTGTTTGTAAGGCAAACACCTCAACCATTAGGCCACCCTCCCAACCCATCTTATTAATCTTCTTTATAATGACTGTTTTGCATAAGTTCAAATATGTACTTTACTTCTGATTCTATACAAATTTTGAATGGAACCAAACAAGGATGTCCTGTTTCACCTCTGATTTTTACCCTACTTATGGAACCATTTGCTAATTTTCTCAGATCAAATAAAGATATAAAAGGTATTAACATAGATGAGAATTTAAACACTTAAATTCAGCTGTTTGGTGATGACATCCTACTGACATTAAATGACAATGATAATTCTCCATCTGCAGTTTTTTTAGCAATGGATGCATTTAAAAAAATCTGGTTTAACATTTAACAATGACAAAAACAAAAATCCTACCTATAAATATAAATAAGAATAAAATCCAAAATAAGTTCATTAAATATATTGTCAAAGAGAAGAAATGAATTGTTTAGGAATAATTATAACAGATATCATTAAAGATATAATAAATCATTATACTACCAGTATAAACAATATAAAGACTCTAATAGACAAATGGAACAAAAAATTCTTCATGATGGAAGAGAGGTTAGCTATAATCAAAATGATTATCTTACCAAACATCTTATATATTATGAGACAAGCGCAACAGTTAAAACTGACACTCTCACAAGAGCAGATGCCTCTCTGCTGTCTTGAAAATAAGTAGTAATAAATCCAAAAATGATAGCCAGCGAGAGACAACCAGTAGGCACATAATAATAATCCAGTCTTTATCGTAAAAAATAAAATAACTCTTTTATTATGTGCACAGGTTAGCGCTTTCACCAGAGGCTTCTTCAGACCTTAAAAACTTCCCTCCAAACAAACAATTACCTATATACTCAACATGTGATCATACTTCAATTAATCAATTTACTTACTCAGCAAACCCAACCTTTCCATCAGTTTAAAGTCAAATTAACATATATACAAAAATGTTAATATATTTTAAAAACTTCATAGATTTTTTAAAATGACTTGGAAGAGGTTAGACACTCTATATGATGTAAAGCCCTACTAAAAATATATTAAAACCTCTTTCATGCGCTTAAAGGTTTTGCAACATAAAATGTTTAACATATTCAGATACATTCACAGCTTCACCTATTGGTTCCCATATCCTTTTGAAATGTGAACTGCAGATCACACCAGCTTCATACATATAGTCATTTTGTTGTATAATAACAATGCTATCAGTGTATCAATTTTAAAAGAAAATGCATGAAATGCTCCGTGCCTGATGAACATTGCCCAAAACTCTCAATATTTATCATATCAACCTATCATGATGTCAGCTCCCTATGAAATACAATATTTCATCAAAGTTGTAATGACCCTGCTTGTCGGCATAACTGCCGATGAAACTCACTAATGTAACTGTGAGTGCGGTCCGTCATTAGTATATGCTGACTTTAAACACATTTGCATGGATTTAAGGGTAGATACATATATTCTATCATTGAAAAAATGTATTTATGTAAACTTTCAAGGTTAACATCTTAAGTCTGTCAGAGAAAAATGACCCTTTTGGCAACTGGGAAAACACACTACAGGATGCACATTCCCCTTTCTAAACACCGATGATGTCAGCACTCTATAAGTATAGCAGGAGAAGGAAAACCTCTCAATAATGCAAATAGCACGCTCCGCTAATGCGTCAATCTCGAGTGTCATAACATAGTTAGGTAGGGGTTTGAATCCTGCAAATGGCAAGTGTGTGCATTTGGCTGAGGGGGGTTAGTGTGTGTGAGGGAAATGTCCCTTTTGGCAACTAGGAGAACAGACTACAGGATGTACATTCCCCTTTCTAAACACCGATGATGTCAGCACTCTATAAGTATAGCAGGAGAAGCTAAACCTCCCAATAATGCAAATAGTGCGCTCTGCTAATGCGTCTGTCTCAAATGTCATAACATAGCTAGGTAGGGGTTTGAATCCTGCAAATGGGAAGTGTGTGCATTTGGCTGAGGGGGGTTAGTGTGTGTGCAATTGTGTATGAGGGAAATGTCCCTTTTGGCAACTAGGACAACAGGCTACAGGATGCACATTCCCCTTTCTAAACACCGATGATGTCAGCACTCTATAAGTATAGCAGGACAAGGGAAACCTCCTAGTAATGCGAATAGCGTGGTCTGCTAATGTGTCTGTTTCAAATATCATAACATAGTTAGGTAGGGGTTTGAATCCTGCAAATGGCAAGTGTGTGTGTTTTGCTGAGGGGGGTTAGTGTGTGAGAGAACTGTCCCTTTTGGCAACTAGGAGAACAGACTACACGATGCACATTTCCCTTTCTAAACACTGATGATGTCAGCACCCTATAAGTACAGCAAGAGAAGGGAAACCTCCCAGTTATGCGAATAATACACTCTGCTAATACGTCCATCTCGAGTGTCATAACATAGTCAGATAGGGGTTTAAATCCTGCAAATGGCAAGTGTGTGTTTTTGGCTGAGGGGGGTTAGTGTGTGTGAGGAAAATGTCCCTTTTGACAACTAGGTGAACAGACTACAGGATGCACATTCCCCTTTCTAAACACCGATGATGTCAGCACTGTATAAGTATAGCAGGAGAAGGGAAACCTCCCAGTAAGGCGAATAATATGTTCCACTAATGCGTCTGTCTCAAATGTTATAACATAGTTAGGTAGGGGTTTGAATCCTGTAAATGGCAAGTGTGTGTGTTTGGCTGATGGGGGTAATTGTGTGTGAGGAAAATGTCCCTTTTGGCAACTAGGAGAACAGACTACAGGATGCACATTTCCCTTTCTAAACACTGTTCAGCTGAAGGCCATGGCTCTGGCACAAGTTGTCTGTTTCTATGATGCCCCTTTGGAAGATGCTTGTGTCGGCTGGAGAGTCGATTATTGTGGCCAGTTTGCAGTCATCTGCATATTTGGTCAGCCACAGTCCGTCTGTGTTGGCCTGTACCTCCAATAAATATATACCAAACAAGAGAGGTCCCAGGACTGAGCCTTGTGGGACACAACTCGTAACTGGTTTGGAGTCTGGCATGGCTCCAGCAATTCTAACCATGTGGGTTCTGTCCTTGAGCCAGTGTGCAATCCATCTAGTGACATAGGGGCTTATATTTAAGCTGGTGAGCTTCTCTATAATGCCCAAGTGGGGTATTGTTGTGAAGGCTTTTGCGAGGTCCAGGTAGACTGTGTGAACCACCTTCCCCTCGTCAATGGCCTTGGTGACTGTTTCAAAGAAATCAACCAGGTTAAACCTGATAGTGCTGGTGTGCTCTCAGTAGCCCTGAACCAGGCATCTGTTACTGCACAGATATCGATGTTCTCCATGCCAAGGAGAGTTTCGGGTGCATGCATCTGGAGGTTTAGACTTCTGGCGTTGGGTAGCATTACTCTTAGTTTCTTATCCCTTGTGATACCTATGAAGGTGGGTTTGTCATTTGAGCCTTGCCTAACATAGGCACTATGGGGGTAACAAGAGCCTTTGCCAATATCTGAAAGCCCAGGGGTGACAGGTGCAGGCCGTCCCTAGTGAAGCAGGTAGTTCAACAGAAGATGAATATGTGAAGGTGTAGTGCCTGTGATTAGTTAGCAGTAGCATATATGACTGCTCACATAGACACATGCCAGGTAAGTCATATGCACTGTGTCACAGGCAATGTACATGTGAACAGGACAAACAGTGACATCCTGTTAAGTGGGACATGGACATACATATAGTAAGCTATGCAGATGGCACTAGGAGTCCACAGAAGCTCTATAACTATGCATTGCAGGTGTGATCAGTATTCCAGGGTAATTGCAAGCAAACATGCATGCAAACAAAGCTACAGTAAACAGGGCTGCATGTAATCCATTGTACAACAAACAAGCTGTACCACTTCCAGTAGGTAACACTGCAAACATGCAGGCACTATGCACATGTACATGGAAATACACGGGTCAGATGGCTAGGGACCAGTCTCAGCGCACACAAGTGTACAGACCATGTACTGTCAGGATGTACAATAACTGGATGGAAACCCATGTGCTCATACCTGCAGTAATACACATGTCAAATAACAGACACTGAGTCTTCACTCAGTGGTTCCATACTTAGTAGGATGTATGCTACTTGGCCTGCCACCACAGTATCCCTGACATATATGGGGACTCTCCCTCCTGTGACAGTTAGTTTTGTGTGTTGGGGCTGTCTAGCATGGTATGAGATGTGAGCATGCAGTGCTAGGGTGCTCCTGTGTGTCCTGTACCAGTCGTGTAGTACTGCACACATATCAACATCCTCAAACATCTGCATTGCAGAGTCCAGTGTGGGCAACATGCCACTTGCAATTTACATGTCCATCATTGCGTATTACTACATTCATTACCTTATCCCCTGTGCTACCTATGTATGTAGCCTTCTGTTGACATCGTTACCACCAGTATGCCAACATGTGCAGATGATACACTATGGTACTTACCATGGGTGTAGACAACAGTACATGACAATCACACACTTACTGCATCAGGCATGCTGTGATATACCCACAATTAATTCAGCACACAGTACTGTTAACAACATGATACTATTACTACACATCTATGTGGTCACCCTGTGCATCAGCAACATGTTTACCTGTACCTGCACAGTTGTTACAGATTGCAGGAGGTGGCACAGTTTCATCATATGCACAGGGTGTGAACTTGGTATGCCTTAGTCAGCCACTGATACCACCGATTGATATGTATGTGGTATGTGTGTTGGTGAGGGACAGCAGTAGAAGGTGGGGCAATGTAGATGCAGTGTGTGCGTGTATGCAGTAGCCCTAGGTGTTGTCAATTTGCATGTGTGTATGGATGCACACAGTTCCACCTCATGGCTGCCATATACTGGTGTTTGTGGACAGCCACAGACTGTAACTGCCAGGTCATACAGATCAGTGTCTCTGACCATGGACACGGTACCTGTGCCTTGCAGGGGTGCTACGGACCGTATCCATTACCAACCCAGACTGGGTACTGTCATCAGAAGCAGGTGTTTGTTGACTGGACACAGATCCCTGTCGGGCCTGGCCAGAGCCATGTGCACATGGTCTCCTGGGGCGGTCTGATGACAGCACAGACCCAGCATTGCTGGGGCTGCTGCTGGCACTATGGGGGCGGCTGTGGCCCTGTTGTCGTCCGCGACGACTGCCAGCTGCTGCTGTTGCTGGCATACGGCCATGTCGATGCCTCAACCGCCCACCATCGCCCTGGCTCATGGACATGTAGTTGTGGAACCAGTCTAATATGTCCCCACAATGTCTGTCTATGACATCGGTGAAATCACGGATGGCAGCCGCAATGTCACGCATACCGTCAGTCATGGCTGTGCGACATGCTGTCAGCTCCCTCAGACCCTGTCTGGTGTACCGTTCCATACGTGACTGTGCCTGCATGACAGCCCGAAACATAGCTGAGGTTGTAAGACCTCTGTGGGCACGTCTGACAGGGGCAGTACGCCCACGGATGCTCTCACGAGAACCTCTGGACATCTGTCTGTGTGGTATCATCTCTGGGCCATGCCCATGGCTGCTGTGTGGGGAGGCATGTGCCACAGATACCACATTACCCTGGTCAATGCCCACTGTATGCTGTCCATCACCTAGGGACATTGGTGACAAAGGGTGTATTGGCAGGATAACTGTGCGCATTGATGGGGTCAACAGCTGTGTACTGCCAATCGGCTGTCCAATGGCGGACCCTGGCATACCTTCCTGCGCTATTACACAGATGTCATCATTATCAGTACCCACGGCACCTGATTCAGGTTCGCTGCTACATGACACCAGAGCAGCACCAGAACCTGTGGGAGGGAAACAGGAAACACAATTTACAATGTCTACACATTACCAGTGATGCAAACATGCACACATGCACACATGCACACATGCACAGGTGCACAGGTGCACACATGCACACATGCACACATGCACAGGTGCACACATGCACACATGCACAGGTGCACACATGTACACATGCACACATGCACAGGTGCACACATGTACACATACACAGGTGCACACATGCACAGGTGCACACATGCACACATGCACAGGTGCACACATGTACACATGTACAGGTGCACACATGTACACATGCACACATGCACACATGCAGACATGCACGGGTGCACACATGCACACATGCACAGGTGCACACATGTACACATGCACAGGTGCACACATGCACACATGCACAGGTGCACACATGCACACATGCACAGGTGCACACATGCACACATGCACACGTGCACAGGTGCACACATGCACACATGCACAGGTGCACACATGCACACATGTACACATGCACACATGCACAGGTGCACACATGCACACATGCACACAGTTTCACACATATGTACAGTACTCAGTATGCGTGATATCAACACACAGACACAGACACACCTACATGCATACAAAGAGCACTACTAAGTGAGCCAAATAGTCCTATTACTATCAAGACTATTACAGGAATTGTTAATACACACTCACCAGCATGGATAGGCTGCATTGCTGTTATACCAGAGGGACCTGCAGACGTGAAGACACTAATGTTAGTGGGCACAACTGTGCCATTGTTACTGAGTATGATACAGGTCAGTAGTACAACAGTCGCCTTTCACAGGTTAGCTGCTAATATTGAGGATATCACACTTGCACATTAAATACTATGGTGACAGCTACAAACCAAGGACACACCTCACACATGCATTAACTACCAGTGTACACAACAGTCAACTATACATATGGCATATTACCTGCACATTCACTGTCTTGCTGCTGAATGGCTCCAGCCTCCATCATAATGCATGTCTGCTGCTGTTGTTGTTGCTGGTGGACTGGAGCCACTACACTCATGAGTAGTGCCTCCAGTCTGGTGAGTGGGGGATGTGTAGCCACCCCACCACCTGTGGCGACCTGTTGCCTGTGGATATCCGACGCACGCTGATGGACATGTCTGATTAAATCACTGCAGTGATGTCGTACTTGCTCATATGTTCTATTATGCGTGCCTATGTCATTTACCTGATGGACAAGGTCTTGCCACAGTGCAGCCCTCTCCTGCTGATTCTGGCTGGTGCTGGAAAAGAGTATTGCATAATTCCGCACCAGGCTCTGGTGTATCTCCTCATCCTCAGCTGCGGAGTAAGTGGGATTCTGCGGGTGGGCCATGTACCTGAGAAAGAAAATAACCTGATATCAGCAATATATGTCAGCAGACTTTGGCACACATACTACACATGCTACTCGACTGTTATGATACAACATATCTCACATATATAGCATCTGTCTGTCTATTGGTGGATACACATGTAAATGGCCAGGTATCAGTGCTCAGCCAGCAACTGTGCAACAGTACCTGGCACACTCCATACGACATACTACCAAACCCCAGCAGTCAGAACACTGATTCAGGTCAAGAGCACCTCCTCACTCTGGGGGTTTGTATCTAGGTACTGTATGGCCTACATCATCAACTACTGTGAGCTGACCACACACTGATTGCCCTGGATATACATATCCCACCTCCACCACCAGCACAAATGACTATAGTGAATAACATTACAGATGCAAACTTTACACTTTGTAACAGTGACATGGTATCCTTTCAGCCCACTGGGCCAGTGGCAGATACAACCCACAATGCTGACCCCTACACAATTGCTTTCTACAGACATCTCCGAGAATGCATGGATCATGCAATCCCATATATGACCAAGACACTCTCCACAAAGGGACAGCATCCTGTCTGGTGGACCCCAGCCATAGACAGATTGTATTACAGAAGATGGAAGCTACTGCAAGACAGAGCATAATTCCATAAAGGGAGGGCATGTCTGAGCAGCACTAGTAAGGATCTATTTTCCATCATACAAACATCCATGGGCAACTTTGAGAGGGAAATCAAGAGGGACACTACAGATAACCAGAAGGCCTTCTTCAGTTATGTTAGCAACCTGGTCAGAATCCATCCTCTATGTCCATAGTTAGTACACAACAACAAATATTTCACTGACACCACAGATATTGACAACATTGTGGCAGACAGGTTCAGTGCAGGTGTCACCCTGCCCTCTCCCCCAAAATAAGACATAGTTATCCCAGCTGACTGTAACCTCCCTGTCATCACAGATGTCCAGGTGAGAGCCACCCTCAGGATAGCAGAATACACAACATGAATGGGACCTGATGGCATCCCCAGTTGCATGCTACATAAACTCTGACAGGAGCTAAACACACATATAGAAGTGCTATGTAACACTAGCCTGACTACAGGATATGTACCTGTACACTGGTGCACAGCAGCAGTGGTTCCACTCCACGAAGGAGGCAACTCAACATACCAATACAATACAACACAATACATTACATTACATTACAATACAATACTATACAATATGCTATTGCCCCTGGGACTACAGCAGCGTACTGTTCTGCTACCCTGACCATTGTGACACATGTGGTGTGATGGTACCTGCTGCTGTCACACAGTTACACAGGGTGACTCATATGGCATATTACTATTCTGACTAACATTCAGCAGGGGTATGTGTGACATGTACTCATGGGGAGTCTTGCTTCTTAACACTGTGTGGTTTATTGCAGGGTATGTCTTATCTGTGGGTAGAAACTTTTACCTCCACATGTGCACTCTATTGCAGTGGCACGGACGACACACAGCAGTCATTTAGGTTGTGGATGGTGTGAGGTGTTACTATGGTTGTTGGACATCTGTCATGGGTGTGACTTACATATGTAAATTCCGGGAGTGGTAACCTCTATGTGGGTAGTATATGTGTACTCTGTGATGTTGTCAGTCACTGTGCATTGGTAATGTGTTTGAGTGCATTGTCACAGTGTTGTACATGTCACTGTGTCCTTCTCCATATCTGTAGCTGTCATGTGAGGTCCATACCATGGCATCCATTATGTGGTGTGGAGGGGTACACTGACCTACATGTCCATAGCTGACACACCATGTTCGCTGACACATACCATGTGCAGGTATTCCAGGGATAGTGTGCCACTGTGAATATCATTGGAGCCACTATTGTACACATTTATGACCCTGTTCACCCCTGACACATGCAGTGGTGGGCAGCCAATCACATATCTGGTGGTTACTGGTGTAGGTGATTTGAAATGTGGCATGGTACTCCGGTTTTGACACTGGTGTTCACTCCATGCCTTTGTCACCAGGCCACCTGTTGCAATACATCTGTACACATGTGCCTCACTCAGAATTTATATACATCTCTCTCTCTCTCTCTCTCTCTCTCTAGATATATATATATATATATATATATATATATATATATATATATATATATATATATAAATATGTATATAGATATATCTATATGTATATATATATATATATATATATATATATATATATATATATATATATATATGTCTGTATACATATACACATATATATATTGATGTACATATATTGCTATAGATGTGTGACGGGACACAGAGGGGGTGAGAGTGACAGAGGGGTGGGACAGGGTGTGTTGAAGGTTGTCATATACAGTCATACCTGTAGATAGTCAGATCAGTCTGTCTATGTATATGTATCTACATATATCTATATCTGTATGTGTGCATTACATATATATGTTTGTACAATATTCTATCTACATCTGTCTATGTATTCCTACATCTCTCTCTCTATGTATGTATACATATATGCATATCATATATATATATATATATATATATATATATATATATATATATATATATATATATATATATATATATATATATATATATATATATACACACACATACATATGTTGACATACATACGTATCCATATGATAGACAGATATATCAACATGTTTGTCTACCATACTGTATACACACACTAACATACTGCTAAACATACATAACTGTGAAACCTACTTTGTACATGGCACTACAACCTACAATCAACCAACATTGATATGTGCACATAGATGCTCTCACATACAAATGTATGTACAGCCTTCACTGATAGTTGCTGTATGTCCCCTGCCCTTTACACATCTTAATATACATATGGATACAGACCAATGACACATATGGAGGGTTCACAGTATGTAGACCTTTATAGTATTACTTTACATTACCTGTGTTTGTCACAGCTGCTTGTGTTGCCGTCTGGTTCTCTGTCCTGCTGCTCCACTTCCCAGTTGTCAGCTTTCAGGTGGCTGTTGCTGAACAATTTGTTTGTGTCTGCTTAATTGCAATTTTCTCTGTCTCTGTCTCTCTGTCTGTCTGTCTGTCTGTCTATCTCTCACGTCCTTCTCAGGGTGCAATGAAAGTATTGCATGTATGGACTGGGAGTACAGCATACTTTTGTAGGTATCTGCATATGCCCATGTGATGGCCTCTGCACCAATTGTTAGCCAGCATTTGCTAATTGCATGCAGCCAGTTGTGTACTGATTGCAGTTCTCACTGTGATTTCAGAACAGTGCTATAAAAAGGTATGTGAGATAGGCGTAGCCCTTTCAGATTTTAAGGGCAGGGACCATGCTGTTATGCTGTGGACAATGTTCTTTGAGTGTAAAGGTTGGTATCTCTCTCATATTTCCAGCTGTGTTGTAGATTAACATTCCTCCATTCATTTCTCCAGTTTACTGTACTAACTGTGTATGTACACTGACACCTACAACTACTACTACTGTTAATGTGTGTGTGTGTGTGTGTGTGTGTGTGTGTGTGTGTGTGTGTGTGTGTGTGTGTGTGTGTGTGTGTGTGTGTGTGTGTGTGTGTGTGTGTGTGTGCTTTCCTTTCACTTTTGCTTGTACTATGTTGCTAAGGCTTCAATATTTGCCCTTTACAGTCACTACTTGTATGCCTGCTAGGTGTCCTGACTGTAGTGTGCTGCTGTAGCTTTCCTATTTTCCATGTACATTCACACCTTGGAATGCTTGCTATATCTGCTAGGGTGTTACAGCATGCAGTGTGGTCTGGCCATGGTGTGGGCCTTGACATCTATTAGGGTATTTGAGTATGCTGCTGAGCAGGCCCCAGAGACTTTCAGGTTCATCTGTTATCTGCCTCATGGAATGGTACATATCAGTGGGGTACACCCATTAAAATGCCTGGTATGCTGCAGTTGTGACTGTGGGTTAGCATGAGCATATGTATTACTACACTTTTTCTGCCATGCAAGTGGTGAATACTTTCAGGACTCCATAGTTACCATTGCATGTGTTACACCTTTCTGCCTACTGTTTGTACATTTCACATGGAGTCTGTGGGGCATCCCTGTAAGTCATTCATTGTTGCAATGTCTAGGCTCTTAACTATTCAAATATGGTGGTGTCAGACCCATCATGTGTACAGATATTTGCAGGTTGTCCACATTTCTGCCTCATATTTTGGTCAATATTTCATGCAGACCTTTTTCTGGCAAATCACTCTGGGCTCAAGTCAGAATATGGTGACAAACATTCAAGTGTCAGACTTCATACCCTTCCAAACATCCCACAAAATGCAGACCCTGTTACTCTCTGAACTGTCTGCGTTTGTTGTAACATTATTTGTAATGTGTCCCTGGTTTTGGGCCTTTGCTCCACATATTTTATTACTAGGTCCAGATGTGTTCCTGTAAGAGGTTGTGGGGTATGGGCAGTGATTATCCTGCTGTGAGTATGTGTGTGGCTTGCAAGGTGCTATAGTGACATTATTACCTACTAGCTACCAACTAGCATGGCTGTTTCTGTTCACACACTACTATTATGGAAATCCACTAGTTTTGATAGTAATTCTAAATGGCATGCTTTGTGTACTACACATCTATATTCCCTTTACATTCATTCCTACTATTACATGACATATTTATTTTAGCACAATGCTTTTGTATAAGAGCCATGGCTTAGTGGTAAGTCATGCAGACTACTGTTTCCAAGATCCTGGGTTGGGGACTGCCAGTGGGATTTTATTTTGCTTCTGAACTGACTACAAGACCTGTCAATCAAAGTGACTAAGGCACTTTTAAGCAGTTGTAACCAGGTTAGCGCTGGTTTGTGCGGAGCTCAGGCATGCGCACTGGCGTTTAGCTCCGTGCACACAAGCACACACCCGCTTACAACCGCTTAAACGTGCTTACTCTTTACACACCAGCTATTTTCTTTGAAAGAAATGAAAATGGGGAGACAGAAAAGTGGTAAAAAAGGGGTCACAAAGAGGGTAAGAGAGTAGGGAAACAAGCTTGGGTTTTGCAGGAGGGATGTAGGTAAGGCCCATAGCTGCCCATTTCTTCATCAGCAACAGCTGTGCATATGTATGTAATTTGGTGTGACATTTGAAACCTTCCACCCCTGAGAGAGGTATCAGGACAACAATAATACTTGTTGTACAGCCAATTGTAATTGATAGGTTCCATGTCCAGCAGACATGTGTGCGGAATGGGCAGCTATGTACGGGGTGTAATTTTTTTGTGGGTACAGAGTGCCCTTTTTTTTTTTTTTTTTTCAGGTGAGAGTGGTATGTCAGGTGAAGGAAGTCGGTACAGCTGAGGAGGTAGGTTGGGTAGGTAAATAGACAAGACAAACAAGACGCATACAGGGGCGGTGTATGACATGTGTGGGGGGGGTTACACAATTGACGGGGATGGAGGTTTGGATATCCAGAGCCCATGAGCCCACAGATGGCAACAGTGGAACTGATATCCCCACCCATAGGCAGTTGCGACTGTTCCTTCACTGCCCAGGATGGGGCTGTGCTGGGGGCTGTGTAGACAGGGCAACAGGCATGCCCGTTAGTTGCGCCACCCGTGCCTCGAGCTGGCGTAGGGGCTCGTGAACAGAGTCCCGAATCTCCCTACGCACCACAGTCCGGACGCTACGGAGGGTGAGTGGTGGCTCTCCTCCGGCCACACTTGCAGAGGGGGGGCGAGCCCCATCCCCTGCAGCGCTTCCACCCGCAGGTGGCACAGGGCCACCGGAGGAGGGTCCGGACTCGGCACTAGTGACAGGTGCACTCGCCAGCTGAGGTGGGAGAGGTGGGTCTGCTGGAACCCGCCTTCCCTGTCGTCCTATGTTTTGCATTATGTCATGACAGTTTGGGTTAGTGACATATAATACCATTCACAATTAGTTGTAACAGCATGCATTAGTATTCCCATTAACCAAACACCCAGATATTCACACCATTGAGCAGCGTGCATAACACATGCATAATTTGAACAGAAATACACAGTCCAACAACATGCAGGGTTAATTGATGGCAACAGGCCATCAGGTGTGGATGTATGAACAGGGCAGATGCATCAACGGACATGCAAATATATATGACCCAACAGAACAAACGTCCAAGGGGTGTTAATTGTGATTGCACATACCATTATACCATTTTCACGTGGAATGGGTTATATGTGGTTATAGGGTGGGGTAAAGAAAGTAATATTAACACCTTCGAATAACAATACATATGCTGTACATTTCTAATAGCTACAGTTATATACACACTACTGTTCTAACTACAGTTTCCTATATGATAACTATTTCAACTTGGTGATAGGACTGTTACTGCAACATCAATATACATTTTATTGTTCTTCATACACATTCATATCTAGCTTTGTTCAGCTACATCATCCTGCTACATTTGCTTTATATAGCTGTAGACAAGTGTGGATGTTTGGTATATCAGACAATCATCCTATCTGCATATTGCAGACTGAGAGCAACATATCCAGATTCTGGGATACACATTCCAGATGCAGCAACACTTTGAACAGATTCCGCTGTTTGGTTTTGAATCTCACATGCATTTCATTCTGTCTTGACTGCAGTATACTTTATTCAGGGGTTATTACTACTGTATTGCTGGATTCATGACACTTTCTCACACTCTCTCACTTGCTTTCATTTTACTATTCAGGATGGTACTTACTTCTAGGCTTTATTGACATGTTTTACCTGTAGTTATTACAAATCTTTACAGCAGTCTCACTTCTGTCATGTTTCAGTATTTCCACAGGGATATATTTCACACATGTGATTTCATAATCTTCTGCAGTTATGCTTTTCAGCCTGCTGCAGGTTGTGTACTATTTTCTTACAAGTAGGGCATTTTTATTTCAGAATATATGTCAGACAGTTTCATTTTTCGGTTTAACTTACAGGCTGAAACACACTTTTGTAATCAAGCAATACTTGCAGACACTTTCACACTGTTACTTGCACATTTTATTCCTTACTGACTACACTGCACTCTTTTGCTGACTCTCATACTTTTATATTTCTTTACAGTTACTGGTAGTGGATTACTGACCTGCCTGGTGGCGCAACTGCACCAGCCTATTGCCATAGGCTCTGCGGTTCGCAGAACGGACACCTGCAGCTGTAATATAAATGAAGTAATATTGGAATACACATCTCCATAATATCAGCTAGTTTAATTTCTTACATACATAATTAAATGTTACTTACTCAGTAGTGGGGCGTTGGGTGTTTGCCGGGCCTCCTGGATCCAAAGGTTTAGTTGGTCCTGCTTGCGTCTCTTCAGGTCCGCATGGTGGTGACGGACCTGCTCACCAGTCCTTGGAATCCCTGTGGCACTGGTGAGATCATGAGCCAACTGGTCCCACGCCTCGGCCCTGTATGCTCCCCAGAGGACCTGGCCCTGCATGAGTTGGGCCTCATGATTAGGGAATAGGAGCCAGACCATGTACCTGGACTCCTCAACACCCCACCTCTGTGCTCGAAAGCAACTACCCTCTCCTACTCCTGTCATTCTGCCTGCAGGTCAGTTCTACAATCGTTTATGTTGTGTATTCCCGCCTATGGGGCTTATATAGTCCGTTTTCCCACATATCTGTGATTGGCCATTTTGGAATTGTATCAACTTCAGTAAACCTGCATTGTCATGCTCTAGTTTGTATTCATTCCTATATATTAGCTATTATTGCATTTAGAGGTACTGCTGTCATGGCTTAGTGATTCTGTACCTTGACTATGGTGTATGGTGTCTTGGGTTTGAACCTGGCCACTGCTTTTTATTTTTCATGACTGTCTAGACATGCTGATGGGTGTGTCTGTGTAAAGGCAGTTTTGATATGGCTTGCTCAACGTTGCCCATCGATTAGCTTGTTAGTGCGGTGCGCAGCTCCGTGCAAACGGGGTATGCTGCTTTAAGCCTCATTTGGCTATCGGCACGCATATTACGCTCAGCTCAGTTAGAGGCACATAGATTTAGCATGTTAGACCACTGCTCAGCTACGGGCACTCATTTTGCACCAGTTAAACCACTGCTCATCTACGGGCAGATGCACTCACTCTGTTAAACTGTAGCTCAGCTATGAGCACATCTGGCATTTTTTATTCTTTTGTTACCTCACATTTCTTCAATATAAATGAGCTATTTCATTACATTTTACATAAATTGTGGTTTTATGTGTACATATTTGTCAGGGACTTGTTTCCTGCTTATTTTGCAAAAAAAAAAAAAAATTGGTGCTGTGGGGGCTCGAACCATGAATGCCTGTTCTTCAGCCAACATCTCTACCGCTACGCTATTGTATCTTGGCTTATTTTGCATATTTAGTTCTTATATGCTTTCCCACTGACTGCTAACTGTAGCTGCGCTACGGGCACGCCCGTGCAAACGAGCGCACTCACGGTTCAACATCTTTACAATTTAAAAAAAATATATAACATGTTCATTTATATATTTTATGTTCATAGTCTGTGGTGGCATGTGTTGTGTTGTGTTTATTCACATTTCTGTGGACTCTGTTGTGGGTGTTTGCTTTGGGCACTTTTACACTTCTGGGGGCGTGTCCGCTTGCAGGGCTCGGCCTATGGACACGCCCCCTACTGTCTTACACGGACCGTGTTAGACTTAGGTGTGATTCAGCATGCTCTCATGAATATGCAAAGCATGCTGACATCATTCCGTTTAACTGCAGCCTCCGTGTAAGAGTTATAACTCTTACATGGAGGCTTTGTGAATCCTTGCCTTAGATAATTAGATATACGTATCTTTATAAATATATGTATATATATATATATATATATATATATATATATATATATATATATATATATATATGCTTATATCAGCAAACTGTGAACTCTCATAAGGCGAACACAAACAAAATGATCTTTTTACACCAAAGTGTAAAATTAACAAATTTCTCTAAACAAAAACTATATTCTTGTAGGGGAAAGAACTTCTTCACCCCAAATGTGAAGGCCTGCACACCACACACCCCTGCTAATTGAATATACTAACGCTGAAATTGCACAGCAGTGGCATAAGGGCAAATTCCCTTATGCCTCTGCTTTGCAATTCAGTGCAAAAGGCTGCTGTCAGAAATTCAGTTTAACAAAACATTAACTCACATGAGCAGTTTTTTTTATATATAATATTAAAAAGCATTCACTTATGTGAAGTTTCACTATTGTCAGCTATAAATATATATATTTGTATGTAATTGTACATACACACACAGACACACACACACACACACACACACACACACACACACACATATATATATATATATATATATATATATATATATATATATATATATATATACATATATATATGCCTATACACACATGCACACTTACATCCATATTAGTTTTTTGAGGGTTCTAATGGATAAATCCATTGGCTCCATCTTCCTGCATCTACTTGGCTCATTTGTTTTTCCATGGTAGAAGAAAACAAGGCTTTAGCCATCAGAGTATAAGTACTTCATCCCACTATTCTTATGACTGGTGTATTTATACCCCAGCTGTGGCAACAGTCAATAACAAGGAGTGGGCCTATCTGCAGATTCTGTAGACTACTCTTACCCTCCCCCAGTAATGTGCTTGCTTTACACACTGCAGCTTTGCAAGAAACTTGTGCCTGACACCACAGTTGTGTAACCTCCTGACAAAGCAGTAGACCTGTTGCAGTATGTCCACGCTTTGCTCTTTGCTGCAACCAGGCAATGCACCTGCAATCTTGCAGGTGTTGCCATTGCAAGGAGTTGAACTACTTACCCTCAAATGGACAACTTGGCATCAAACACTAACTCTCACCCCCCACCATCCAGTACCTTCAATCTCATTACCAAGTATATAACCATTATATTTCAACATATGAAATATTTTGTATAAAGCACATGCAAACACAGTCACATTAAATAATTTACATGATAATGGATTTATTTTTATCTTCTGTTCTTTTTACTTTTTTTCCTTCCTTCCTTCTTTCATGATCTTTTATTTTTTTTAATTTGACTATAATGATTTTTCTGTGTTTTAATAACTTCTCTTTTGGTGGTATTATTATTATTATTATTATTTTTATATTATTACAAAGGCTAAAGTTCTGAAGTGCTGTCTTTTAGTGTTTTTTTTTTGTATGGATTAGTTTTTTTTATTATTAAAGAATTCATGGAAGTAATTCTAGGTTGTAGCAAAGCAAATGCCCTTAGACTGCATCCAGTTTATGCAAAGATGCCATACACTTGCCTTTGTACTGACTATCTGTGGGAAAGTAACACTTATGAAAAAGCATATAATCTACGGGCAGAAAAAATGTATGTACTATCAGTAAATGTATGCACTGCATACAGGTAATGGCAAGAAAAAGTGATATGCAGTACTGCAAGTCTAATGCAACAAAAAGTGCAGAACTCATCCTTTAGTGGTGGAATCTTTGTACTGCACCATATTTTTCATTCATCTTTGAGGCAATAATGCATTATAAACCTGTCATTAAAACTCCCACAAAATAGGTACTGGTCTCACTCTTAATTTATCTTGTGAGATATAGAGATGTGTCTCTAGAAATAATAACTGTTTCATCATAATTGCACATTAGAACTCACCCTTGGAATCTCTAAAATGGATACCACTCAAGCTAACAGCCCAGTGCAGTTAGCTCAATTAATGTAACAGCGAGAAAATGTATTTCAAAAACAGACATAGACACAATGAGAAAGACCTCATTAATAGCATGTCTCTGAATTAAGTTCCCTTTCAGAACTTACCACTCTAGTGTTTTCCCTATTGGCCTATGTACGGCATTAGGAATAGAAACAATCTGACACTCAGACACACGTTTAGTCATTCATTCACACACACACACACACACACACACACACACACACACACACACACACACACACACACACACACACACACACATACACACACACACACTCACATGTACACAATATATTTGTGCCATACAGATACACACATATATACTCTCATTAATGCACAGTCCTAGAGTAAAATAGGAGCTGCAGACACTTACGGGGGAACATATCTGGTTAATTTGCATTAAATTTTCTCCTGAACTGCCACATTAGCATGCGACATTGCCCAGGAGGCCTGTCACCCACTGAGGCACCTCAAGATGAAAACCTCAGTGACAGACTGTCCTTTGAGTGAGAAAGGTGAAGTGGCAACATTCTGGGATAAGGCTTCTAAGTCATGATAAGCCTTTCTGAATCCCAGGTACAGATCTTAATATGCTCAAACAAACCAGCAGGACTTCCCACCAATACACGTAACATTGATACTTATTTTCATTATTCCAGAAGTGAATCATTTAACACTTGGCATATGAAGAAGTCTTATATGTATTATCATTGATGCAGGTAGCAAATAAGGTAAAAAAACAAAAAAAATATATAAAAATTCTATGACAAGTACATGTAAGATTCATCCATAAAGATCATGACAAAACACAGAAGTATGTATGGAAAGAGATTTGTAAACCACCATTTAACAAGGTGTTTTTGGGATAAGAAGATTTCTCTGAAAATAGATAAATAAATAAATATAAATATTTTTTCAGCAGACTGGCTAATGGACACATGCTCTACCATCAAAATGCTTTTCTCAATGTTCCTATTACCCATTTAACTTAAATGATAGCAGTCTCCAACAGCAGTCACCTTGAAGATATTACATTTTGTAGTTATTTTCAATTGTGTCCTGCTAAAAAGAATGCACTGTGCTTATATTTTCTTGGATGTATAGCTTGTATCAGGTTAAGACATATCAGTTTTACTTGCTCCTCTTAATTTCACATATTAACTGGGTATATAATTATATAACATTATGTCTGCAGCATGCCAAAAAGAGCCTGCCTAGTCTGCCATTTAACTGCTGTGGCATCTCCATCCCTACCCTTTCCTCTTTTCCAGCTATTTCATGCCTTCCTGAATGCCTCTGTGGATTTCTTCTCCACCACTCATTATTATCCTCCATTCCAGGGTTCCATAATTCTACATGTGAAATAACAATTGAGATTTGTCTGTCCCCCTTCTGTACTTTCTGCTCAGAATGATCTTTTGTATCTCACTGATGTAATCTCGTGCACCAACATTAATGTCCCTCTTGTTGACCCTGATTTCATGTAAGAAAAGTTATAGTTCCCATAGCCTCCACTTATACTCATTCCTCTCCATCCCACAACACTTTTTGACAGTTTTTCTTTGAGCTCCTTTGGCAGATTGATATCCTTTTTTTATATGACCTCCATTATAGTTCTTTAGCCTTGCTTTCACCAAGGCCCTGTAAAGTAGAAGCATGGCCTCTTTGCTTCTGGACCCCACCCTCCACTCCAGCATCCAGTTTGCTATTGCACTGCCCTTGTGTTTTACCAGAAACCCAATTCATGTGAAATCCTTATCCTGTTCTGTTGCCATCTGTATTATTTCCACAGATGATACTTTATACCATAATTCTTGTGGACAAGTGGGGTATTTTGTATGTGTTTACATTGAACCTTAACTGCCACTTTTTTACTCAACCTTTCCAAATATCTTAATAGATTCTTCTGAACATGTTTCACTTCTGTACCCATCATGTTGCCATCAGCAAAGAGTTTCATCCTGCTTTGGTTTCTTTCAGATATGTCCAAGACAAACACACCAAAGAGTATTGGACTAAGTTCAGAACCATGTGAGAGTCCTCTAGTCACTTCATTAATTACTAATACTGACCCTCTCATCACAGCATTCTGTGTCCTACTATTCAGCTATACAGATATCCAGTTCTTAAGTCTTTTTCCTCACTTAAGTCCTCCAGTTTTTCTATCAGCATTTTGTGTGGGACAGTGTCAAAGGCTTTGATAAAGCCAAGGAAGATAGTGTTTACTGGTTACACCCTATCAAGTACATAATTATCTCAGTCAAAAAAACTGAATCAGGTTTGATTGATGGGTGGCCATGATATTGGTTGATGCTTTAGACATTGTTGCACCCTAGCAATGTTTTCAACCTTCTACCCCATAATTGTCTATAACTTTTTCTGCCCCTTGTGTTAATCTAGCAGGCCTGTTGTTTCCCAAATGTTTTCTTCTCTTCGATGTATAAGGTTTAATAACTGTGGTATTCCATTTCTCTGGCACTTTTCCAGTAGTCAGTGATGTATAAAAGGTGTCAATCTGGAGGTCTGACAACAGCCAGGCCAGATTTATAAGTACTGTGGTAGCAATTCATTTGGTCTACATGATTTAGCCTTCATAAGGGCAACTAGTTCCATTTGAACATTTTCCCTCTGTATACTGGTGACTGCCCATTTTTCTCCCCATTTGGCTCTACCCCCTTCCTAGCTTGGCACTCGGCTCTCACTTTTCTTTATGAAGAATTAAGCAAATTATTTATTCATTACCTCTGCTTTTCCAAAGCCTTGTGTGATATCCCTCTTGTCTTTGTTCAGCATGGACAGGTCTGCCCCACACATTTACTTTTACTTTCCTTTGCTCCATCTAGAAAACCTACTTTTAGTTTTAGTCTTTGCTGTCCTTTACCATCTTTGCTTTCTTTTTGCTGTACCTTTTCCTCCATCCCAACTCCCTCCTTTCCAACTGTTATGGGCACTGTCTTTATTCATTTTATTTATTTATTTATTTATTCATTCATTCATTCATGCTTATTGACTGGAATAGTCTAACTGGATGGAAAGTCCCTTTTCAGCAGAGTCTAAGAGAGAAAAAGCTCCATACAATCTTCAAGAAGAGTTGGTAAAATTATAAATAATAATTGCAGCATAAATATATACTGCATGCATAAGAAAAAATAAACTAATATTGTAAAAGGACAAAAGAAATATAAATTGTAGTTAATATACGACTATTAACACTAAATGACAAATAATAATTCTGATGAAAGGTAATTTATATTAGTAAAGGTGAAAGTCGGTTCAATTAGCCCTAATTTGTAGCTTCACATTCCCTTGTAGCCATATTTGCCTTCTTCTATTTTTGCCTTTTTGCATCTTTCTCACCCACTCATCTATAGGCCTGAGTATTCCATACTTAAGTCTTTCCAATAGCTAGTTTACTCCCTCTATTTGCTTGGATTGTCCTAACTTTTTCTTGACCACCTACCACATAATAATCCTCAGTTCTAAAATCCCACAGTATTGTCTTTGTGGTTTTACCCTTCTTCCCTACTCTAAAAAAAACAGTGACATGATCACTGTTGAATATTTTTGTCTTAACCTGGACATCTGTGAAACAATATGCACTGATTAAGGCCATGTTCAGATGTATATCCTTTCTGATACAATCCTTCACCAGTTGACTGAAATCCTTATGATCCATTACTCAGTCACATCCCAGTCTCTCCTTGCTGCTGGAATTTGGAATCTCACAGTCTACTTCTTGCAGATTCAGATCACTAATAAGTATAACCCACTTCTACCTACCACAATCCTTTATTCCCCTCCAACCTCTCATCCTGTTCTCCTGTTATCAGTGGTGGATGATCCACTGTATAACTCCAGTAGGTCTCGCCCTTCTGTTGCAAAAACCCTGGGTTACTAAACCTTGTTATTGGCCCTGTATGCACCATTTTAATATTTTGGTTTGGTGTTCTCCCTCCTCACTGACATCGCATGTGTTTAAACTATAAAGAATTTGCATGTTACAGTTAAAGTCTGTGGCTATTTGGTGTAATACTCTGATTTTAGTTTCACCACCTTTTATGAATAATGATATTAAAATAAATCACAAGAATCATACACATTTTGTGTCAAGTAAACTGACTTACTAGGTACAGAAGAGTGGAATAACAAAACATGGTGAAATACAATATCATTACTAATATCCAGTCAAATACAATATCTTAATATCAGAGCTTTGGTCGGCTAACATCTACCTGAAATCAGCTGGACGTATAAATGAATTTAAGTACACTTTTATCTGCTCTTTTGCATATAGTACTGTATTTAATTTATTTATTTGTGTTTTTCACTGAATATTAACTCGACTGAAGTTGTGGCTGTCTCTCTAAAGAGTACGTTTTTGAATTTCTGTGTAGCCATTGATAGCAGTGGGGGGTAGATTCAGCTCATCACTGACATCCTGTCTTGCCTTATATAAGTGGAACATTTTGAGTTATCTCTGCTTAATATCTGAACTTTGGCCAGCTAACATCTATCTGAAATCAGCTGGACATATAAGTGAATTTAAGTACACTTTTATCTGCTCTTTTGCATATAGTACTGTATTTAATTTATTTATTTGTGTTTTTCACTGAATATCAACTCAACTGAAGTTGTGGCTGTCTCAATGCAGTTAGTTCCCTACCCACCCTCCCTGCTCTTGTTTTGGTATTAATGTTGGTGGCTTTGAAATTGCCCACCCCTTTTGTAGATTTATATTTGGATACTCCTTCTGGGCCTATCTCATTTGCTCACTCAACTGAGTGCAGTGAGATCATATTCTGATTTCAGGCACTCCTACTGTGTACAAAGAGAGCATTTGGGAAGGAGAACCCCTGTAGCCTCTTAATCCGGCTCTGTTCCTTCCCTTAAAAAAAAAAAAAAATATATATATATATATATATATATATATATATATATATATATAGATATGTGTATATACACACATATATATATATATTTATATATATATATATATATATATATATATATATATATATATATATATATATATATATATATATATATATACATCTTATTCATCTGCTCTTACTGTAACTGTCTTAGTTGCTCTTCTGCATGCTATTATCTGTTCAGTCGCTCTTACTCTGCACTTATTACTGCTTGTTAGTAGCCTTTTAATTTACTGCCTTATGCACTTGTTTTTTAGTCATTTGTTAATATAATTGCATTTATTTGAACTGTATTTGCAGTAGTGTTGCTACACGCTCAGGTGTGCTGGCCTGCACTACAATTTGAATTGTATTTACTGCTGTTTTAGCTACTTTTCTGTAACAAAAAAAAAATTCTAAGCTCGTTTCCTGCCTTTCCTGTAACTAGTCAAGTCCAGAGACAGACTTGCTGTATCCAGGACTCTTGGTAAGCTTCTGAGCCCCCCCAAGTCTTTCTGTGTTCGAGGGAAGCCTTCTAGCTTATCAGTGGGAGTGGTAAGCACTAGGTAGCCTATCTACCATGGGAAGAGTGGGTTTTGGCCCTGAAATTGTAGTTCATTGGCCATTTGGGTAGTTTTTCCATCTCTTTCTACTTTCTATTTAAAAGCCCGTTTTGCGTTTGGTTCCCGCTGTTCCTATAACTAGTGTAATACAGCTACAGATTTGCTGTAAACAGGACTGTTGGTAAGCTTCTGAGCCCCCCAAGCCCTTCTGTGTCGGAGAGAAGCCTTCTAGCTTATCAGTGGGAGTGATAAGCACTAGGTAACCTATCTACCACAGGAGGAGTGGTTTCTGACCCAGAAATTATAGTTTATTGGCCGTTTGAGAAGCTTTTCCATCTCTTTCAACCTTCTGATGTAAAAGCCTGTGTTTGCGCTTGTTTCCTGCCTTTCCTGTTACTAGTGTAGTCCAGGTACAGATTTGCTGTATCCAGGACTCTTTGTAAGCTTCTGAGCCCCCCCAAGCCTTTCCGTGTTGGAGGGAAGCCTTCTAGCTTATCAGTGGGAGTGGTAAGCATCAGGTAGCCTATCTACCACAAGAGGTGTGGTCCCTGGCCCAGAAATTGTAGTTATTGGCTGTTTGAGCAGTTTTTTCCATATGTTTCAACTTTCTGGCTTGAAAGCCGCACTTGTGCCTGTTTCCTGCCTTTATTATAACTAGCCTAGTCCGGTTACAGAGTTGCTGTATCCAGGATTGTTAGTAAGCTTCTGTGCCCCCAAGCCTTTCTGTGTTGGAGGAAAGCCTTCTAGCTTATCAGTGGCAGTGGTTAGCACTAGGTAGCCTGTCTACCATGAAAGGAGAGGTTCATGGCCCAGAAATTGTAGTTTATTGACCATTTGGACAGTTTGTCCGGCTCTTTCAACGTTCTGGTTTAAAAGACCACATCTGTGCTTGTTTCCCATCTTTCCTGTAACTAACCTACTGGGTAGCACTAGAAAGCCTTAGACTGATACAAGCCTTTTAGCTTAGGAGAGAGACTTTGGAATGATTAAGTATCAGTTTTCTGTACTGTCTTGCTGTACTTAACTGTTTTCTGCCTATATGCAGATTTTCCAGCGTTTATTGTGATTTAAAAGCTTGTTTTTTTCACATATTGTACTTATTTGACTGCCTGCACTTTTAAAAAGATGTTTTTCATTTAAATAATTTGTTTAACGGTTGTAGGCTACACACTAATGTGCGATAGCCTTTTCTGATCATTTGTAGTCATTTAAAGCTGTTTTAAGTGTATTTTTTTTACTGTTTCTGCCTTATCTTTTCAAAAAAACAAACAAAAAAATTCCTTGTTTCCTGACTTTCTAAGCTAGTATAGTCCAATTTTCAGGCTAGTGCTGAATTCAGGGCTGTGATACTAGTTTCTGAGTTGCCCATACCTTACTTGAATAGAAGGAAGTTTCTCTGTTCACCTGTGAGAGAGGGGAGTTTTGAGCAACCTAGCTGTCCCTGGAGGAGTGGTCAGCCCAGAAGTTAGTAGTTTATTGGCCATTTTGGGCTAATGTCTATATCTTTCATTTCCCTTCTACAAAAAACACGTTTGCATGGTTTTGCGCACCGGGCATTGCCGGTTAGCTACAGTTAAATTATTCCCAGCTCCACTAAGTCTCCTCTTCAGTTTTTCCCTTGAAACTAGTCTAACTCTCAACCTAAGCACTCAAAAAGCATCTTACAGCCCAGCATTTGCTCAGACCTAATAGCAAGCACTATTATACCCTGACACTGACTGCCCAGCAGGGCAAGGCTTTTTATTCACCCCTCACCAACCAAGCGACTAAGCAGCTTACCCTACTATTCAGGCATGACCAAAGGGCAACTTCAGGTGCACTCTCCAGTCCAGCTGGTGAATCTGGGTATCCTGAGGCAATGTTACAACTTCCTCATGTACACAGACAACCCTCTCCTCCAACCACAAAACACTAACATATGCGAGAGTTGCAATTGTAGAGCCAAAGTGGAAGCTAAGCTGTCTCCACCCAAGACTGGAACAGACAGTCAAGAGGAGAAGGTTAACACTTGCACCACAACTCTAGCCACACACAGACCTACTAAAACAGCACTGGCAAAAAATACACATAAATACACAAAATCATACTCGGGGGCTCTGAATAAAAACCTTCAAAAGCATCAGAGACCTCCAAAGCAGACACCCAAACAGCCTGCACTTCCCGTCACAAACCAGACAATACATAAAACATAAAATCAGTGAGCTGCACCATCACAGCCCTTAAGGTGAAATAACATACCTAACACACTAGTAATAGGTGACTCTGTAGTCAGGTACACTGATGTCCCATTCACTAGGCTGGACAAGCAGAAGATTACTGTTAGCTGTCTGTTGGGACCAGAATCTGCCACATAACACAAGCACTCATGTCACTCCAGAACAAGTACAAATATGACTCTGTCATTGTTCATGTTGGTGTGATTGACCTGAGACATACCTCCCTGGACTACATGAATAAAGATATGGAAGAGCTCTCTGATCATGTAGCCCAGACTGGTATGACCCTGACCCTGAGAAGCATCCTGCCCTCATCAAGAATGATACCTCAGTATAAAGAAAAAAATGATCAATGTTTTACAACTGGCTAAGCTCCTGGTGTCATTCAAAGGGGATCCAGTGTCTGTCAGCCTGGGATGACATGCTCGACAAGCCATGTTGCTTCACAAGAGATGGCTTGCACCTGTCACTCCTAGGGTTTTGAATACTGGCCAAGGCTCTTGCTGTCCCCATAGTGCCTTTTTTAGGCAAGGCTCAAAAGTCAAACCCACCTCCGTAAACAGCACAATTAACAAATAACCGAGTGTTATGCTACTCAACGCCAGGAATTTAAATCTCAAAATGCACATGCTCGAAGTACTCCTCAGTATGGAAAACATCGACATCTGTGTAGTAAATGAAACCTGTTCAAGGCTCCAGAGAGCACCCCAGCACTACCGGGCTACAACTCATACCACACATTTCGGTCACAGAACATGGACCAAAACACAAAAGGAGGGGGTGTATCCATATTCATCAAGGATACCTACACCTCCAGGTTAGTGGTGTAGCATGATACCTCTGAGATCATTCATGTACAACTAACATTAGGCAAATCTGCAATGCAAATTGTGGCCTGCTACAGATCACTCTCCATGATCCAGGACCACCACTCCACCTTTCTGGAGACACTGGGAAACATGAAGGTCCTACCAAAGACCCTGATATTGGGCGATTTCAATTACCCTAGCATTCACTGGGAAAACTACTCGAGTACAAATTCCCAGGCCCAGCGCTTCTTG
This sequence comes from Protopterus annectens, assembly GCF_019279795.1. NCBI lineage: Eukaryota > Metazoa > Chordata > Ceratodontiformes > Protopteridae > Protopterus > Protopterus annectens. Next base: position 1,715,930,789 of record NC_056733.1, on the reverse strand, counting down.
GAATTCATCAACTCAAATGCTCTGGATCAGCTTGTAAACTCCCCTACCAGAGGTGAAAACATACTGGACCTGGTCATCACCAACATGGGCAACAGGTGTTCCACACCGGAGGTCAACCCATCACTGGTTAGATCAGACTATAAACTAATCACTCTGGATGTCCACACCCCACCACCACCCCCAACTAAGGAAACCACAGTTAAAAACTTTTCTAAAGCAAACTTCACCTTACTTAAGACAGAGGTGGTAAGTTTCACAGCCCCAGTGCTAAAGGATAACGCTGGCCAAGATGCAGAAACCTTTACAAATGCACTCTATGAGCACCTACAAGGATGCATGGATCATGCCATCCCTAGCTAAAACCAAGACTCACTCCTCTAAGAGAAGGAAACCAGTTTGGTGGACCCCTGCAATAAACAGGCTATACAATAGAAGGAGGAAACTAATTCAGAAAAAAAGCAAATCCCAAGAAGGAAAGACATCCCTGATCAGTATCAGTAAGAAACTGAGGTCCCTCATGAAAGAATCCAAGGCTAACTTCGAAAGCAAAACAGCCAAGGATTCAGAAGATAACCACAAAGTCTTCTTTAGCTATGTTAAGAATCTAAGTGGCAACTCACAGATATGCACTGAACTAGTGCAAAATAGCACAAAATATACTGAACCTACTGATATTGCCAACATTCTGGCAGTTGTATTCAGTGCAAACTTCACCCCCCCTCTCACCTCCAAAAGGGCCCACAACAATATAGAAAAAGTGTAGTGTTCCAAAAATCACAGACGCACAGGTGAAAATAGCCCTTTCAAAAGCCAAAAACACAGCGTCAATTGGGACCAGATGCTGTCCCAGGCTGCGTCTTGCACGAACTACAGAAAAAACTAACCCCCCCCACCTAAACACTCTGTTCAACCTCAGACTCTCCACAGGCTACATGCTCATAGAATGGCACATGGCAATGGTTATTCCTCTTCACAAAGGAGGGGCCAAAACTGACCCTGGTAACTATCGCCCCATAAGCCTGACTGGCCTATTCTACAAGGCTATGGAGCTCATAATCATGGAACTCATTAACAAAGGCATTGGGAACTTCCAACCACTTGACCCGACCCAGTTCGGCTTTGTTAAGGGCAGATCATGTCTACTAAACCTGATTGACTTCTTTGAGACAGTCACCAAAGCCATAGACGAGGGAAAGGTAGTTCACACAGCCTACCTTGACCTCGCCAAGACTTTCGACACCATTCCCCACTCAGGTATTACAGAAAAACTGACCAGCCTGAACATAAACCCCTACGTCACAAGATGGGTTGCCAACTGGCTTACAGACGGAACTCACACGGTAAGAATAGCAGCCTCCAGGTCCGACTCTAAACCAGTCACAAATGGTATCCCACAAGGCTCAGTCCTGGGACCCCTACTGTTTGGCATATACTTCTCAGAAGTACAGGCAAACACAGGAGGAATATGGCTAACCAAGTTCGCTGATAACTGCAAACTGGGAGCCATAATTGACTCTCCGGCTGACACGGACATCCTCCAAAAGGGCCTTACTGAGACGGACACCTGGTGTCAAAGTCATGGCCTCAAGCTAAATGCCAAAAAAATGCATAGTCATCCCATTTGGGAAAAACAAAACACTCACAAATTTCCACATAGGTGGTAGCCCCCTTAATACAGAAGAGGTAATAAGAGATCTGGGGACTCAGGTAGATAGTAATCTCTCCTTTGACAATCATATTGCCAAAGTAGTTAGGAACTCCTTCTATGTGGCCCATCTAATTACTAAAGGGTTTGCATCTAGAAATGAAGAGGTTATAGTGTCCCTCTACTCATCACACATTAGACCCATCATAGAGTACAATGGCCCATTTGGGATGTACCACACAAGACACTTCCAACAGCTGGAAAGACCACAAAAGTACCTCACCAAGAGGGTTACTGGTCTCAAACATATGTCCTATTCAACCTGACTGAAAAAACTCTGTCTGTACTCAGTGGCATATTGCTTACTCAAAGGTGATCTCTGCCTGACTTACAAAGTCATGTCCAACTCAGAATTGAGGGACATGCTCCACCTAAAGAAATCCAAGTCACTGCGAGCCACATGCTCTAGTGAGCTAAACCTCACCACAACAATAAACAGAACATGCTGGAGGGATAGATTCCTGTCACAGAGACTCCCCATGCTTTGGAACAAAATTCCAAATTACATCAGGCAGAGCCCCTCACTAACACTCCTTAAGAGAAACCTTGACGAGTGGATGGGTAACAGAAAATACACCCCTGGGATCACTTCATTGGCTCTGCTTAACAGAGGATCAGTTAATTAATCAATGAGGTGGCAATGCCAACACACTCTGACTAGGCTTATAAATGCCCTTGGGCAGATAGCCTAGTACCTACCTATGAGCCTATGAACCTATGAACAATACATCTGATGCCACTGGATTTTAAAAAGATCTGGGCAGTGATACTGAAGCTAACTGCCATGACAGTGTTGCTTTCCTCACCAGCAATGACAGAAATGCATCTGTGCACTGAAATCACAAGTGGGAGACGGCACAGAAAATCAGAGCTGTGTCCATAATCAGTTTCTTCAAACTGCAATATTTGCCAGGGTTAAATAATAATATGATTCCATAATAATGTCTTCAAATAGAGCACAATATCTATGCAAGGCAAATACAGATGGACAGTGAAAAGCATGACAGAACAGCTGACCTTGTCAACTTTGTCAATCAATGTTCAGAGAAGATGTAGCTTGTGGAAAATGGCTAATATAGTAATACTTTTCATAAAAATGTGGGTTGATGTACAGGCCATTCTTATGGACAGTGGAACTGGAAAAAAATAGATGCATTGCCTAGAAGGGATACCAGTATAAGAAAATTGATAGTGGTTACTGGAATAACCAGTTGTACTTGAGATAGTATTTTATGAGAGGATGTATGGACAAAAACAAAAAGAAAGCACACAGAGCTAAATATGCAACAATAAAAGCTTATCTGTGAACAGTCAAATATATCTGAATAGTTAACAGTCAGATATATTCAAATAGTGCAAAGTGACTTATTTGTAGTCTTCAATGAGTGCAATGGAACATATCATTTTTGTGACATGGTTTGACTCTCACTGAAAAAAAAAACTCTGTCTTGGATTGCCACCATCATGCAACCTTTTGAGGATTATAAGAACTGATTCTGCTGAGCTGCATACAGGTTATGCAGTGGCGGCTGGTGACTTCAAATCAAAGTGGGGCTGCAGGAGACAGCTGAATGGGTGGGGTCAAGGGGAAGGGGTGTGGAAAAACCAGAAAGGGGAGGAGCTATGCTCAAAACCACAAAAACTAACTTTAATTAAATATGCTGCCCTGGGTGGCAAACCATCATTATGAGAGTCCAATCAAGACAAAAATAAGTGTAGAAGAATAAAAATATTTCAATGCATTGGCTGCATGACAGCTTACTTAATATCTAGATGGAAACAAAAGGTTGTGAGGCATGAAAAAATAAATTACTTTTTAAATACATTACTGGAATGCCAGTCAAAATCAAGTACAAGCAAAACCAGAAGCACTCAACTCAAACCACTTCTCCTTGCAATGCAGTTCTAATTATAATTTATATTCAGCTTTATTAAAGTGCCAAGTAACATGCTGAAAGTAGAAATCTCTGTGATGCCCCCACTTGTAAAAATGTTTCTTATCCAAAAAAGACCTGCTGCCTGACAACTATCTACTTGTTTCATGGGGAAAACATGTAAGTAAAAAATGAAAAGCAAACAAGAAACAAGCTCAAGATACATTGCTTAAAGGATTACTGTACAGGTTATGGACAACACATGATTGGTATTTGTTTAGTTTACGGGTAAAGTCTGTAGAGATGACTGGAAGTCTCCAACAAGTGTAATGAGCTTTTTAAAATAATGGAATCCTGTCCTTTAATACCCAAGGCTTATACATTATCTAGTCAAGTATTCTCTGCATGGCAACAACAGAAAGGCTTTCAATGTTGGCAATTCTTTAACAGTATGCTTATTAAAGCTTACTTGCATCTTACGATCTCAGACAAGCTTACATTATGGTCATTAAAGCATTGCTACTTAAACACAGAGCAACAGGCACTTTGAGTAATAAGCATAAATCAACAGTACAAAAATATGACAGAAACCAGACCTTTCTGCAAAATCAAGGACAGATGAAAAGCCACTGTAGTACTTGTGTCTACCTTAGATGGGGGGGGGGGCACTGCACATTTACACTGCATAACTACTCCTTGCCTTGCTTGGACACATCCAGAGTCAGTACATGGTGGAGTGGGGTGCAACAAGTATGTCACAATTTGAAATGTCTCTGGCTAACTGTGATGGCCCTGACACATGTATCATACCTCTCAACCTCAGAGCAAGAAATCTGGACAAAGCCATACACAGAAGTGGGACAAATGCCCACAAATAAGGACAATTTTTAAATATTGCTCTAATAAACTTAGAAAGATAATAGAATAGGGCTTGCATTAGTATGACTTTTCTGAAGGGTATAAAATCTGAAACTCAAATGTCTGTCATTATTTTCTAACTTCAGTCTTTAGTGATTTGTCACTAATTTGCCAAAAAACACAATTTTATGAAAAATGGACCAAATGTGATGCAAAAATATAAAATAGCCACACAATACAGCTGGAAACCTGTCAAAGAAGGGACACTTTAATATTAGTACTGCTAACTTGAGCAGCTGACAAAATAAAAGAATCTACATGCATTTCAAGTAATCTATAACTTTATTAGTTATTTCTTAATTGTAAACCCTCCATGTTTTCTTCCAAAATTGCTATTTTGCGGAGGGATTATTAGGGGGAAGAGCAACATTTTAAGCCAAAATCGGAGACAGTTGAGAGGTTGGCTTTGCCTAATTCTATAAAGCAATTTATTTGCATGTACCTCTCAACCTGTTAATGCAGTAAATCTGAACAAGGCCAAATATACTGGGGGAACATATAAACAGTACTAAAAATTGCTCTTGTATAAATTGAGACAGTTGACAGAATAACAGTTCTTACTTTAGCATGCATTTTTCTGAAGGTTATGAAGTATGAAACTGTATTTAGTGACAATTTCTAAATGATTTGCCAGAAAACTACAAATTTTATGAAGAACAAACCAAAAATAAGAAGCAAAAATCTATTCATTCTTTGAAAATCTGGACAGTTGGGAGGTATAGTTCAGCTGGGCCTGTCTGAGTTTGCTGCCCTTCCCCCCTGACAAAATCACGGTTGAATGGAGCCTCTGCAGCCATTCCAATGAACCATTACTTGGCTATTTCACTCCATTTACCATAAACACTAATGTGCATACTGCTTTACTTGTATGATGAGTTGGACTTCATTTGAAAGTTTTATTTTGTATTTTACAGCACAAACACTAAGTCATCTACTAAACAAAGCAATGCAGTCTCACAATGAAAACTTAGCATTAAAACTTCTCTGCCCTTGAAACTCACATTCATTGAAACAGCATTGAAACCCACATTCAAAGAAAATACATTTTGCCAGTGGCAGATAAAGATTAATTTTGGGCTGTTTTCAAATCATAGGCCCCTTGCATATGAAACATACATGTGCTCTTTGATACACCTTCCTCATTGTACTAAATGATATTCCTTGTACAATATATTACAGTTGTTAGAGGGAGTTTTAAATTGGTTCTGAACATTTTTCCAGTAAGCAATGAAACAAAATGCATGCACCCAAAATGACAAAACTGCCCAGTTCAGAACATTTATCATAAAAGTCTACTCAGACTTCCGCAGTCCATCATCAGTAAATATGCACAATTCTACAGACCACCATTATCAATAAATATGCACAATTCTACAGTCCACCATTATCAGTAAATATGCACAATTCTACAGTCCATTGTCAGTAAATATGCACAATTCTACAGTCCATTATCAGTAAATATGCACTATCTCTGAAGAAGTAAAAGTCATCTAAATAATTCCACATTAAAGAAATCTGTAACTAATGAAGAGGTTGCTGCTTGCAAACACCTTTATATTTCATGGTTTCATCGAAAAATAAAGTGCCTGTTGACCCTCAGGAATAAATTGCCTATATTACATTAAAAAAATGATAAGCTAGTAATATTGCAAGAGGAAATGGATGGCAAACTGATAACGGACTCATAGTTAGTATCTTCACCAAGGAGAACATTCTCAGTACAGCAGCATCCACCCCTTGTGGGAGTAGAACCCACAGCTTTCTGCATCAAAGGCAAGTACACAACTTGTTGTGCTATTAACAAGGCAAACCAACTTCACTTAAGCAGCACTAAACTTCTGTTCCCCTGCAGCTCTCAGCTCCTTGTAAAATCTACTCAATACTCAACTTCGCAGCAGAAAAAAACTGGAAAAAGCCAAAATGTATTGGGGGGGTGGGTCAAAAGCCCAAAAACCAGGGACACAAACATTGCTTGTATAATCTTGGAAAGTTGCTAGAACCATACATTTTACTGCCAAACTCCCTGTGCAAAACAGAGCAACATACCACTACGCCAAATCAGCTGCTTTGTAAAAGAGGAAGACTGAAACGTAAATGGCTATCATTTAGTGAATTCAGTTCTCACCATAGCTGTCAACCTCTTAGTACAAAACACCTGGACAAACCCAGTAATGAGGGAATACAGCCGTCAAACATTCAGTGAATTCAGTTCTTGCCATAGCTGTCAACCTTAGCACAAAAAATCTGGACGAAGCCGATAATGAGGGAATACAGTCCCAAAAATAGGGACAAATTTCAAATATTCATCTTATAAACTTAGAAAATTGCTAGAATAAAAGGTTGTGTTATGGTTGTGTTACTATGGATTTTCTGAAGAACATGAAGTCTGAAATTCAAATGTCTGTCAATTTTACTGCTGACAGAATAAAAACAATTTTCAGCAGAGACCCAGGGAGAAATACTGCAGACACGTCTTTGTAAAATGACAGGGCACCAGAGCTAATCCACACAAACACAGGGAGGAGATGCAGACTCCACACAGAAGGCACCTCAGCCAAGAATCAAACCAGAAAACCTATAGCTGTGAAGCAACAATACTACCACTGCACCATCAAAAATGCAAGGACTTAAACATTCAGAAACCTGAAGTCTGAAATTCAAATGCCTGTCAATTTTATTTAACATTTATTAATCAGGACAGTTTGACTTGGAACAAAAAAAAAATTCAGCAGAGGCCCAGGAAGAAATAATGCAGACATGTCTTTGTAACATGGGAGGACACAAAAGCAAACCCACACAAACACAGGGAGAAGATACAGACCCCACAAAGAAGGAACCCCAGCCAAGAATCAAACCTGAGAACCTGCAGCTGTGAGGCAACAATGCTACCAGTGCACCATCAAATATCAAGCATTGCAATATTTACAAGCCACAGATATTATGAGGAACAGATCGGATCAAATATGAGGCAAAAATCTGCATTTTTTTTACAAATGGTGGTGGGTAGTGAACTCACCTGCATACAGGGTACAGGGTTCAAGCCTGAGGTATTCCCTACCACACCACCATGAGCACCTGGGGCATTTACACACACAGAGACACACACACACACACACACACACACACACACACACACACACACACACACACACACTCCTGAGGTCAATATGCAGCATGTGTGGCACTTTCGAAAATTAAAAACACTACTTCCATGAATCCTGACAATACCTCTGGATGTCTGGTGAGAAGTGTAAAGTCTGAACTAGTGAACCCCTCCATCAGCTCTTTAACATGCATCTCTTCACTAGGTATGTCCCAGAGGTGTATAGAGTGGCAGTTGTAGTTCCCTTACATAAAGGTGGTCCCACTGGTAATTACAGGCCTATTACTCTCACTGTTATTTGTAAGGCTATGGAAAGTATTGTAGCTAAACAATGATACAGGTGACCTTATATTCAAGACACAAACCAGTTTAGATTTATAAAAAGAAGATTATGCCTGCTCAACATGGTTGAGTTCCCTGAAAGGGTTACTGAGGATATGGATAGAGCATATTGCCCACATTTCTTATCTGGACCTCACCAAGACCTTTGATACTATCTCCCGAGCTGGGATTATTAGAAAAATGCTGATGAAGGGTAGAGTACCCGAAAGCTTCTTTCATTAAAGTTGGCGTTTTGTGATGAATTTGTGTCCTATTATTAGAAAAATCACCCAATTCTAGATTTAACCCACTAATTTTTCATGGGATCAGTAATTGGCTGCCTGACAAAAGCTACACCATTAAAGTTGTTATTATTTCCTGTAGAAAGAAAAAATGTCACCAGTGGTGTCCCACTGTTCTTTTTTATGTATTTTTGTGACAAAAGCTGAAAAGGGATGTCAGTTAGTCAAGTTTGCTGATGACTGCAACCTGGGAGCAGTTATCAAATTCCATTTTGATACTCAAATACTTCCGCAAGGGCTAGAACAAATACATGCTTGGTGTATTGGTCATGGGCTTACCGTCAACAACAAGAAATGAAGCTTAGTTTTATTTGGTAAATCGATCATCAATACTGCTTCCCACACAAACATCAATTGCACTTGTGTATGACACAGTCATCATGGATTTGGGTAAATACCTTGACAAAAGTCTCTCCTTTGAATACCACATCTCTGTGGTGGTTAGAAAACCCTTTTAGCTTGCACATCTTACCCTTCATGATCTCTCTTCATCATCCCTTGATAGGCCTATCTTTGAATATAATGCATCCCTCTGCATATACTTCAATAAGCAACTAAAACAACATGTCAGACCTTGGTGTTTCCTCATCCAAAAAGTCTGAAGTCTCAGCACCATTAGCTACTCTGATAAACTAAAGGCCTGTCCCTCTACTCAGTGTCATACAAACTCTTTAGGGGTGATTTCTAATTAGCCCTCCAGCTATGAATGACCCAACACATTTGAACTCCTTTACCTAACCCTGTACTACTACAACATCAACAACATCAAATGGTGTGACAGATACCCAGCCCAATATATCTCCCATTTCTAGCATAGGCTGCTATTACCTATCAAGAGTTTGACTTCTCAATCAACCTTTAAAACTAGTCTGGATGACTGGATGGGTGATCACAAATTTCAACTGGGGATATATGGAGAAAGTCAACTTAATGGGGCACACTGTTAATCTTCCATCTGTACTGGGTGATGTGGCTGCATTTCCTGATGGTCTCATTTGGCCATAAGCTTAATAAGAACCTATGCACCTATTAACCTTCTGAGAGATCAGAATCATGGTAAGGACTGTACCAGCTCTATTGGCAAATGTGTTTCTCACATGACTGTATAAAATGAGTGTGTGCAGATGGGATTGAGTTAGCTGTAATCTGCAGGATTCGTTGTGATGCCACACCAGTGCAATGTCTTTACCATTGTTTTCCATTGCTGCAGCTGGAACCTTAATAATATCAGCCAGTTGTCTGAATATGGGAATATGATGTCTCCCTGCAACCTATGATGGGCTGCAACTATGGAGATGCCTTTGGTAAATACCCTAGTGGCTGAAGTAAGTCTGAATGGAAGGGTCTGAAATAGGTAATAGCTACTTCCCTCCCCTCCACAAAGCAGAGGTACCTCTTGAACTATTGGCACTGCTGTGGTGATTTGAGGGTCTTACAAGCATGTCCAGCCTCCTTCTGATAAACAAGGTTAGACTGACTGCAATGAGAACATCTGAAAGTTTTTTTTTTTTTTAGGATAAAGTTGGTCAGATTACTTGAGTTTAGAACTAACTTAAGGCTCCTTGGACTTTATTGGTATTAATCAAAATCTGGAATAATATGCTGACCATTTATGATCTCTGGGACTTCCTGGGTCTTTCACTTTTAAGAAGGGTAATAGCCTTCCTTTTGACAATTAGTTTTTGATTGCATGGAATATCAGACAAACAAAGTTATGGTAGAGACAGCCATGTCAGGGATAGAATTTTGCATCTTCTGGATTTAAGTGTTGTGATCCACTTGCATATGGCGAGGGATTCTTATGTGGACAGGTGGAGAGATAGAAGGTCCCCCCTCCCCATTTGTCTGCAGAAATGGACAGGTGGGGAGACTTCAGGACAGCTGTTGCTTTCTACCTATGGGTAGGGCTAAGATTCCTGAAGCCTGCTTAGAACATGAGATTTTGGGTCTATAACCCATCTGGAAGTTTCCCTTGTTAATGGGGTTTTCTTCCCACACTACTGCCACTCTTTTTGCTAGTCCAGCACTTCAAATTTGGCAAGTATAGTTACAGTGAGTGTCTTAATTAAAAAAAAAATCAGTGAAATATAACTTGTAATACAGTGATTCAGTTTAACACAGGTAAAGTCTACATTGCATACCGATGGAACAAGTGTACAGCATGCTCAGAATCATGTCACATTTCAGCACTGATGTTGATGCCAGCCCAGCAGCATTCACTGCAGTGGTTCATGTCACTCATTTTTTTTTAATTAAGACACATAACTAAATGTGCAATAAAAGAAGGAAATAAAATCATATTTTCCAGGGGTACGCCTCCCTTTACTCCCCTTATGGGGGACTTCACCCCTGCATTCCCCTTTTCTTGCATATGCCAACTTGATGGTGGTGAAACAGTGAGGAACAGAGGGGGGGGAGTGAAAAATGCCACAGTTGTGCAGCACATCCAGGTCATGAACAATAAAAATCAATGCAATTTTCACCAACTTCAATGAAAAAAAACATGATGAAAAGCCACTCACTGTAACTATACTTGCCAAATTTGAAAATATTATAGTTTTACCATATTTTCAAGTTTAAAACAAATTAGTACAGTAATGATGTGATTGGGTGGGGCCAATGCCATTAGCATCACACAGCAGCTTGATCTGCCCATATGCCCCTGCTCCATTACCATTTATTTAAATTGCAGGGAGCTCAGAGAGCTCTCCAGACTATGGCACACCAATTAAATAACATTTTAGAGACAGCTCATCGTAACATAAATTAGCAATTGTTCCTTTGATGCATATCTCACTGCAAGCAGCTTCGTTGATATCTTTTCATCCTTTCATCAGTCTCATATAACATAATATAGCACTATAAAAGTCAGTATCAGAATGGCTGAAAGTATTTATTATCCTTGTGCTGCTGTTACTCAACCACACACACATGCGCAAGCACATGCACATACAGAGACGCACACCGTTCTGCTCAGAAAACAATATATAGTCGTTAGCTGTTGTACCCGTTCACTGATCTGATTAGGTTTGTTTGGGTAAGAAAGTCTCAACTGCTCCTTAATGCCTATAAAACTAACCTAATAATTTTCACTGCAACGCACCTCACATCCTCAAATTCAAACTTCATGGTAATCTCCACTAACAACACAAACACTGAACTAGTTACACGTACTAAACGACTGGGTGTTTACATAGACAACAATTGAAAATATGGCTACCACATCCAGCCCACATTAAAGAAAGCTCACAAAAACTAGTCTCTCTTTATAAAGTAAAAAAAATCCTACCAGATGATGCCAAGAAAGTATTGCTACTACTTACCTTCTCAAATCCATCCTCTCTGCAGCCTTAATCCATACCAACCTGCAAGTTTCCCTAATAGGCAAGCTAGAACAATGTTAAAATAAAATTGCTTTGTTTGCTACTACTCTCCCTTACAGGACCCACCACTGTATCTTCCTAAGAAAACTGGAATGGTTAGAATTACCTCTACTCTTAAATTACTGCCAACTTCTTACCACCCACCATATCATCTATAACCCTAGCAACACACCCTCCCTTTCAAACATCATCCCTCTCTATACCAGCCCCCTCAAGAACTCTATGCTCTGCAACTGCACACAACCAAATCAAACAGCTCTGTAGGAAAATCACCATATTTCAACTATGTATCAAATACCTGGAACGCCATCCATCTAAAGCCAAGTTAAATCAACACCTCTTTTCAAATCCATACTAAAAAAAAATTTAACTGTTCTCAGGAAAACTGAGGCATATCTAACAACTTAGATTTTAGGCTTCCCTACCATTCTAAACACACACACACACACCAGTCCATTCAAATAGGCTTCCCTACCATTCTAAACAATAAACACACACCAGTCCATTCAAATAGGCTTCCCTACCATTCTAACACACACCAGTCCATTTAAATAGACATTCATTCACACACTTCCCTACCATTCTAAACAATAATTAACACACTTACCTGTCCTTGCTGCCCGTTCTCCATAATGTTAATCCAAATGCCCGCGCAATAATCCATAGTCCTGCGAGATTCCCGCGATCCAAACCCTAATCCACAGTCCCGACGCTGACTGCTGCTGTTGCAGTCCGGCCCCGACGCGTTTTCCCAGTGAGTCTGTGCACTTTAAAAGTGCACAGACATCTCCTATGTTTCCCTACCTGGACTGCCGGACTGCCTGGAGCATGCGCAGTAGACTTGCAGTAGTCTGGACTACTGCGCATGCGCGAAGTCCGCGAATTTTAAAACATTTTTTTTTCCTTTTTTTTTTTTTGTTGAGGGGGCTGCAGTCCGGCAGCCCGATAGCACGGGCCGCCCCTGAGGTTATGACTATTTTTTTGGCATGATTCATTAATTTATACTTCTGGCAGTAAGCACGCAGGGTTAAGGCTCCAAAGTGTAAATAAGCTGCTTCATGTACCTCAGGATACAATGTTTAGTTCCTTCCACTTCCATTTGTTTATTGTGCAATGGTCTTAAACAGATATTGCTCCAGGGTCACCCTCCAGAAATGGGCAATGGTTTGCAGTGGACTTACCCAGTTAACAAAAGTATAAAAACATGCCCAGGAGTCTAGGGCAGCTGTTACTCTCCTTCAGTCAGGATCAGGCATAATGACAGAAATATCAATGAATGCTAATGCAAATTGTCATTTGCTTACTTCTTGTTAGAATTAGTGTAGGCTTTGGATTTGAAGCAGTATTTAACCTCATTTAAAATGGGGCATCACCTTGTCCTTAATATAATTTTTTTTGTCTTCTAACTCCTACTATATTATGTCATAGACTGATAGGTATTAAATACTGTACTTAAGCACATAGTAAATGTGCTAAATTTATTTAATACAATAAATACTTCTGTAAAGTCAGAAGAAAAGAAACACACACACACACACACACACACATATATCTATATTTATATATATATATATATATATATATATATATATATATATACACACATTACATATATATATATATATATATATATATATATATATAAACATTTTTGAATGAAATGCTCAAAAGGCCACAGCTGTTTGATTGACATGCTTTGGTCAACAGTAACAGATGGTTGATTGGTGTACAAAATTGACAATCCTTGATAAGGGAAAAAGCCCTTTCTCTGGGGATTGTGCAATACTGGAGTCTGTATATGTATATATATATATATATATATATATATATATATATATATATATATATATATATATATATATATTTATATATATATATATATATATATATATATCTACATATGTATATATATATATATATATTGAGGTGGTACACTGGGGCTTACCACTCTGCAATAGCACTTGCTTTTTATTTTGCATGGTCTGAGATTAGTTATGCTGTTGATGTTAATTTGTCAATGTTTTGGCTGTCAGCATTTCATCCATTCAGTGTAAAACACTGAATATATCTATTTATCTATCTATCTATCTATCTAGATTGATAGATAGGTAGATGCATTTGTCTATCTATCTTTGTAGATAGACAGAATTGGATGTTATCAAAAGACAATCCCTTAGAATTCAGAAAGGCTCATGGCAATGAGGTTGTCTCATTACTGAAGGTTTTTACACCAAGGCTAGCTTTCCTGATTCAAAAACTGGTCTCCAGCTGCAGACTTCCCCTGTTTGTGGGCACACTGTAGATGGTGGTCTCACCGGGGAAGCTGCATGCTAATACATTAGTCTGGGGGATATGCTAATACTTATTAGCCATATACACTTCTCAAGAAATGACCCCTGCTGTGCACTAGTTCTGGCGAGATTTTTTTTTTGTCTAGGTGGAAAAGGTTAATGCTGACTTTTCACCTAGTTTACGTTTTCACTTCTGTGGGAATAGTCAGTTTACAGGTAAGTATAGCATAGCAGTGGAGTTTTATGTGTGTTTTTCAAAAATTATGGACAAGTTATCACACTATTGGAGGTATTTATGGGTATAGTGTGGTGTGTGTGTGTGTGTGTGTGTGTGTGTGTGTGTGTGTGTGTGTGTGTGTGTGTGTGTGTGTGTGTGTTTGCGTGTGTGTATGTGTGCGTGTCCTGTAGGGATGTGCTTGCTGGGGGATGCCTATACTACAGCGATGTTTCAGTTGGTGCAGTCAGATATGACAACACAGTCTTCATTTCAGATACATTGTAATTCGTCACTCATGAGGTGCTTCCCTTTGTGTCTTTACCATGTCTCCAAATCAGAGATTCACTTACTGCCCAATTTGCCCAACTCAAATTGCCCATTTAGTACAGGTGGACAGATTCTTAATGAATTCCCCCAAAAGTCTCTTAACAATGTCTACATACTAGGACTACAGACACACTTTGACATTTAGGTTTTATTTGCATGTCTCTGTAAAACGTGGTGAAAATTATCAGAAATAAAAATCAGTCAAAGAATTGAATGCTGAAGAAAAAAATGAAGAACATTTACCTTTGGTAATGTCACCATGCTGTGCTGCTGTTCATAGGAAGACAAATATCTTGTATTACACATTGCAATAAATGTTTACATCTTTTTTTTTTTTTTGGCAGGGCCTCTTGACACTATGAAAACCTCAGTATTTTTATTTTGTTTGCTCAGAGACTGCTTATTTTGTTTTTGATTACTGGATTATCGTTTTATATAACTGACAGCCATTCAAAGGTTCTACTGTCCTTTTACTATTTATAGCTGAGAACACGTTGACTATTTAAACAATAAAATAAGGCAAGGTAATACCCTAAATGCCCTGTAAGGTGAACCGTACTTTCAGTGTAAGAGCACACAGGGACATTAACCTGGATGTCTAAGTAGACATCATCCCTGGGATTCATGAAGCTTGCGCCAGGTGCAGGCGTAGTGTCAGCGATCTAACACCAAATATGGCCACTGAGCGATTCATGTATGAGCTGTTTCCATGTGCACTAACTGCGTATGCCACGCCTGCATAGCTCCTGGTGCCTGTATGCTAATCACCCCATGTGCAGCAGTGTAGCATGCAAATGAAGGTATATAGCGATTCAGGAAGTGGTGCAGGTGTAGTGTAAGCATGCTGAAATGTAAACCGAAAAAAACGGTTTACATTTTTCAAACATAAAATTGGAGCCATGACAGCGGACCAAACTCACATATTATACTGTTACTATATGCCAATGGCTAAATATATAGCCATTGGCATAAAACAACATGCACAAAATATGAAAAAGAACATTTAATATTATGCCCACACTAACGCAAAGTTAAAGCGCAGGGCATCAGTGCACAAAGGGGATCGCAAGGAATATACAAAAATATAGAACAAAACTGCAATGAAACACATATCACGATTTCCCCATAATAGTCAATGGCAGGCATGCTACACCATACTCATGGTGCAAGGGTTGCTAAGGGGCAGTTACAGTGTTATGCGCAGTAGCTAGGAATTAATAGGCAATGCCATGCAAATGAGAGGAGTAATGCTGAATCACAGATTTCCCGCTGGTGTAAGGATGCACAAAACAGCGTAGCATTATAACACCGAGGTGAGCCCTTGAGATAAAAATGACATCAAGAAAGGGGTGTGTCATCATTGTTGTAAGCACATTGGAGCATTGCTAACCTGATTTGCCTGTTGCTAAGCAAAGCTGAAGGATAGGGGTGTGTTGAAGTAGCCATAGCTTGGCTTAGCTGAGAGCACACAAGGTAATCGAATGTGCATGTGAATGTGGATGAAAACGTGCTGTAAACCCGGTAAACAGCTGTGCGTGGCATGCACCAGAGCGGAAACAGGAAGGATACGGGAAATAGATAAGGAAATGCTGCAGCATGAAAATAGGAGTACAAATGAGTAATTAACACCTAGGAACCCACAGTGAGTCACTGACAACAGCTAGCAAGGCTGCTAGCAGCTACCTGTAGAACAGGAAAGGGGAGGTGCCGCACTGCAAAGAAAACAGAACTGTCACAGCAGAGCAAAGCAAATTTAGAAAATCAGCTACAAAACACATTTTGCAACACATTCCTGGGTAGGGAAAGTACAAAACAAGAAAACCAGCTGCTGGATGCATGCTTGTCAATGGGAGGGGATTTGGGTTGAAAAGTGAAATAAAGGGCAACAGATAAATCACGGCAGGCAAGCATAATTTAACACCAAAGACCCCACAATTGCAGTACTCACTGTAAAACCCATAATTAAGATACCCTGCAGCTGGAATTGCACATACACACCCAATGACATCAGCAGCAACCATAGCACAATAGTATAAAGTGTGAAAGCACCTCACACACACTTGTGTATTCCCAAACACTCTGCACCATTGGTGTAAACAGACAGGGAACTTTTAAAATGTACATGTTAGGGGCTGCCATAGCTTTGATTCATCAGCATGTGTTGAAGACTGAAGGTGGTGTGGAGGATGATGCGGACAACCACCTCAGGCACCGGATGAGGAGAAGAGTGTTTAGACCAAGGGTAATCTACCAGGGGCTAAATGATCTGGAGATAATAGAGCATTACAGGGTGGACAGGGACACCATACAGCAACTTGTTGAGCTGTGCCGGCCATGCCTCAGAACAAGAAATAACAGAAGGGAACCCATCCCAGTGGACACAAAGGTATCTGTAAGCTTGAGAATACTAGCCACAGGTACCTTCCAAAGGCCAACTGGGGATATTCTTGGGGTCTCACAGGCATCAGCATCCAGGGTACTCTACCAGTTCCTGCATACCATGTTACCACATGCCAATGAGCACATATACTTCCTCCGAACGCAGGAGGAGTTGGCCAGCAATATGTATCTCTTCCACTGTGTGGCAGAATACTCAGAGGCACTGGGTGCAATAGACTGCATGCACATACACATCAAGTCACCACCCGGTGAGCAGGGTAGGCACTACATAAACAGTAAGGGATACCCCTCCTTCAACTGCCAGGTCATGTGCAATGCCCAGGGCATTATCATGGATGTGTGTGCTGGCAGCCCTGGAAGCTATCACGACTCCCACATCTGACATGCCTCACAGCTGTATCAGGTATTTGCCAGGGGGGACATCCCATATGGCCACCTGGTGGGGGATGCTGGCTATGCACTGGAACCATGGATGATGACTCCCATCAGAAATGCACACACACCCATGCAAGAACGCCATAATGAGGCACACTCACAAACCAGAATCATCACAGAGCATGTGTTTGGGATGCTGAAATCACGGTTTTGTTGTTGAACATATCTGATGAAACCTTGCAGTACTCTCCAGGCACATGTGCCCAAATCTTCATAGTATGTGCCATGCTACACAATATGATCCTGTGGAAACAGCTGCAGCAGGGACAGAATGGTGAAGGCCTTCACAGCCCAACACCATTGCCAAGGGCCCCACAGGCACAGAGGTACTCAGACCACGAACACCCTGAACCAGCCCCAGTAGGCAAATGGAGGTGTGCCCAGTATGCCCATGCCTTGGCAAAGAGGGAACATATAGCACACACACTGACAGTGTAGGCACCTATGGACTGACACCCTTCTCCACCTGCACATACAGTAAACATGGATGGCACACATACAAGACCTCCCGTAAATTGTCATGTATAAGTGGTCTACTATGTGCATCCTACAGAGGCAGCCCTCAACTATTGCACACACAACCGCTATTGGCACAAGGTAAGTCAACACCTGAACAGTAAATTAAGCTATCCGCATGTGCTGATACTGTATGTATAGGTTCATAGGTACATAGGTAGGTACTTGGCTAACTGCCCTAGGCCATTCATATACCTAGCCAAAATGTGTCAGCTGTCACCACCCCATTGATTAACTAACTGTCCCTCTGTAGAGCAGAGCCAATTGCGGGATCCCTGGGGTGTACCCACTGTTCCCCATCCTGTCTGCAAGGTGTCCCTGGAGTGTTAGTGAGCAGCTCCATATAATGTAATCAGGGATGTAGTTCCAAAGCATGGGGAGTACCTGTGACAGGAATTTGCCACTCCAGCATCTTCCAGTTATGGTTGTGGCAAGGTTTAGCTCATTACAGTGTGTGGCTCACTGTGACATGGATTCCCATAGGTGGAGCACATCCATTAAGCTTGACTTGGACATGGCTTTGTTGGGCAGCAAAGATCACCTCTGAGTAAACGAGATGCCACTGAGTAATGGAAGAGTTCATGCAGTCTGGCAGCATAGGACACATGTGTGAGGCCAGTAATGCTCTTGGCGAGGTATGTTCATAGACCCTCCAGCTGTTGGATGTGTCTTGTGAGGTACATACCAAATGGGTTATCATACTCAATGATGGGATTGATGAGTGATGAGTAAAGGGGCACAATAACATCAGTATGTCTAGATGAGAACCCTTAAGTAATCAGATAGCCTACATAGATGGATGGCCTAATTGCTTTGGAGATATGATTGTCAAAGGAGAGATCACTATCTAATGTAGTCCCCACATACTCATTACCTCGTCTGTATTAAAGTGACTGCCACTCATGTGTTAATATGTGGGTGTTTAGTTTCCCAACATGGAATGACCATGCAGTTCATGGCCTTTAACTGGAGGCCATGACTGTGACATCCTGTGTTGGTCTATGTGAGACCCCTTGAAGGATGTCTGTGACAGCTGGACTGTCAATTATGGCCCCCGGTTTGCAGTAATCGCCAAACACGGTCTGCTATAGTCCACCTGTGTTTGCCTGTACCTCTGAGAAGTATATGGCAAACAGTAGGGGTCCCAGGACTGAGTCCTGTGGGATACCAGTTGTGACTGGTTAAGAATTGGACCTGGAGGCTGCTAGGCTTACCATGTGGGCTCTGTGTGTAAGCCTGTTGGCAACCCAACCTGTGATGTATGGGTGTATGTACTGCCTGGTGAGTTTATAAACAATACCTGAGTGGAGAATGATGTCATAATCCTTAGGTCCAGGTAGTATGTGTGAACTACCACACCCACACCTAAAGTCTAGGTAACTGTAAGACATCAAAAAGGTTCAGTAGGCATGATTTGCACTCATCAAGTAGACCTGGTTTGGGTCGAGTGTCTGGAGGTTCCCAATGTCTCTGTTAATGAGTTCCATGATGATGCACTTCATAGCCTTGCAGCCCAGGCTAGTCAGGCTTATGGGGCAATAGTTCCCTGGGTCCATTGTGGCACCAACCTTGTGGAGTGGGATCACTGTTGCTGTGCACCCCTCTGTGGGTATGTAGCCTATAGAGATTTTGTGTTTGAACAGTGTGTTTAGGTGAGGGGTTAGTTCATTTGGAATTCATGTAAGACACAACCTGGGACACTGTCTGGTCCCATTGAGGCTGTATTTGTGGCTTTGGATATGGCTGTTTTATCCTGTGTGTCGGTGATTGCCGGGGCCGTACATTATTCTGGTATAGTTAAGGGCCGTTTAGGGATTGAGAGGGGTGTGAAGTTTGCACCGAACATGTCTGCCAAAATGCTGGCAATATCAGTCGGTTCAGTGTATTTTGAGCCGGTCTGCACCAACTCTGAGCAGATCTGAGAGTTCCCACTTAGGTTCTTGACATAGCTAAAGAATGCTTTGTGGTTGTCTGTAGGGTCCTTGGGAAATTGTCTTTTAAAGCTAGCCTTGAATGATTTCATGAGGGATCGTAGTTTCTTGCTGATATTGATCAGGGATGTCTGTCCTTCTAGGGATTTCGCTCTTCTCTGTACTAGTTACCTCCTACTATTGTAGAGCCTGTGTATGGCAGGGGGTCCACCAGACAGGTATCCTGTTGTTGGAGAAGTGAGTCTAGGTTAGACTTGGGATAGCATGATCCATGCATTCCTGCAGATGATCATAGAGTGCCTTTGTATAGGTTTCAGCATCTTGGACAGCATTGTCCATTGGCATGAGGGCTGTGAACCGTTCCACCTCAGGCATAAGCAATGTGAAGTCTGCTTTGGAAAAGATTTCCAGGGTGGTTTCCTTGTTTGGGGTTGTGGGCGGAATGTGAATATCCAGAGTGATTAGTCTATGGTCTGATCTAACCAGCGAGGGGTTGACGTCAGGTGTGGAACACTGGTCGCCCATATTGGTGATGACCAGGTCCAATATGTTGTTCCCTCTGGTGGGGGTGTAGACCAGTTGTTTCAGGACATTTGAGTCGAGAAATTCTAGGAAGCGCTGGGCAAGGGAGTTAATACTTAAGAAGTTCTCCCAGTTAATGTTTGGGTAGTTGACATCACCCAGTATTAGAGTGTTTGGTAGGACCCGCATATTTCCCAGTGTCCCTGGAAATGCGGAATGTGGGTCCTGGGTCATGGTGGGTGATCTGTAGCAAGCTAGAATTTGGATTGTAGTGTTGCCCATTGTCAGTTGCACTTGGATGATCTCTGATGCATCATGGTGTGACACTAACCTGGATGTGTGAGCATCCTTGATGAATATGGATACACCCCCACCTATTGTGTTCCGGTCCGGGTACTGTGGCCGAAAGGTGTGGTATGAGTTATAGCCTGGTGGTGCTGGGGTGTTCTCTGGTGCCTTAAACCGGGTGTCTGTTACTGCACAGATATCAGTGTTCTCCATACTGAGGAGTGCCTCTAGTGTGTGCAATGTGAGGTTTAGACTTCTGGTGTTGAGTAGCAATACCCTCAGTTTCTGGTTACTTGTGCTATGTACGGTGGTGGGTTTGTCTTATGAGCCTTGCCTAAAAGTCCACCTTGCCTAATATCCACCTCTCTACTATTGTTTGCAATCAATGAGAGCTGTTCATGTGTACATGTTCTGAAAATGTGTACTGACCCTTGTTACAGGGCTATGCCAAATAGCTATGTGCACACCTACATAGAGTGGATATTGACAGTAGAGACACACTGGTTGAACATGTAGATTTGTGTAGCCTAACCTCTCTTTGCCAGACTAACAGCTGCTTGGAAACATGTTGACAGTACTGGTAATGAAACAGGGTGCATATTATCTTTAACTCCAGTCTGACATCTGCAGTAGGTGTGTAAGATGAAGGAAACTACTGCCCATGTGTAATAGCAGCTTCATAGGTGATGGCATATACTATCTGATTATATCCTGATCATGTCAACAGTGGCAGCAGAGTCTATTGATATTTGACTCTGTGGGGAGTGGGTGTCTGTGCCCAACATGACATGGTTCTGCTGGGTATGTGAGTTTATACCCAGACAATGATACAGCCCTGTTCACATTTGCGTCATCTGTAATCAACTATCAGGATGTGATGTGGCCCTCAGAGGGGGATTGCTACCATGTTCCTGTAATAGTTTTGCCACATACATAACTCAGATATTTACATGTGAGCATCACTGTTTAAAACATCTTCATAAGCAGGAAGTATACTAAATACAATATGTAGTACTTGTAGTACTGAATGCTCATACAGGCATTTCCACTACTCAGCTTCTGGTGTTTACTAATGTCAGCTTTGTGTATGTGGTCATCCTGGGGAAATGCAATATCTATGCCATGTACACTGCCAAACCCACCTAACACCACACCCCACACATTGTCTGGGATACAGCTACAGGGGTGATCTTGGAGGCAGTCCATACTACACCCATGACTGGACTAGACAGTCAAGAGGTGTAGGTTAACACATGCATCTCATCACCACAACCAGCACATACCCTTACCAGAACACAGTAAGGACACACACACATTCCACCATATATCACCCACATCCACAGAGGCCTCTAAGTATCTGGCCAAGCAAGAGGCTTCCCAAGTTGGAATAGACAGACAACAGAATACAAAGACTGTACAACATTGTTCGCATAATTGTGTCACATCTCAGAACACGTGGCCGGAAACATGGCCAACAGTACTCATTTGTTACACACCAAGCTATATGAGGGCAAACATACTGTCAACTGCCTGTCTGCCATGATTAGCCATGTACCCATACACTCCAACCACCTTTAGAACTATACACATGCCTCTGGCATATCCTATGTTGTTGTGCAGGACCTGTGATGCAGTAGCCTGGACTACATGGAAACACATGTAGGAATTGTCAGGTCATGTAGCCCATGCAGGTATGTCCCAAGGTCTGGGTAGCATTCTGCCAGTTGCCAGAATGATGCAGCAGTACAGGGACAAAAATTGTATTCCACAATTGTGACATTTAGTGGTGTAATTCAAAGATAACCAGCATCTCTCTGCCTGGGATAACATGGTTGATAGACCATGATGCTTTGCCAGACACAGCCTGCACCAGTTACCCCTGAGAATCTGGATACTGGCAACGGCCCATGCATTCCCTATAGTGCCCTCATCATGCCAGGTTCAAGTGAAAAGTCCACTGGTGTACAAGTATAACCAAGAAATAAACTGTGGGTCTTGCTACTCAATGATACAAATCAGGTACTCAATATGGACTCACGGCAATCTGAAACATGGAGAACATAACTGTGCAGTGATTGAGATATAGTTCAATGCTTTGGAGAGCACCCCTGCATGACCATGTTATAACACATACCTCACCTCTTGGCCAACATCCTTTATTGGAACACATGGGCCACAGGTGTGTCCCACTTCCTGAGGGATATGTACACCCCACGCAAGTTGCATTTGCACAACATAAGATGCATTATAATTAGCATCTACGTTTGTTCCAAAGTGTAATCCAAGTTGCACCTTGTGACAGATCATCCACCATGCCTCAGAAATCCCAACTGTTATTGTGCTGTAATGGGGAATACCAGTTGTGAGACAGGATACCATAATCATGGCCATTCAGCCATCCTATTATGAACTGTGAAGACTCATCATGTACCAACATATGTGCCCAATGCATGTTGGATGTCATCAACACCAATGACCTGGATCAACATAGTCACACCAACAGGGCTAACAGTATGCCACACATGGTCAGTCTTCAAAGCCAATGTTATGCTCCTTAAGAGTGATGTGGCGACTGTCACGGCACCCATGCAGATGTACAATGCATGTGCAAAAGCTGGGTCCTACACTAATGAACTTCAGGCACTCACATATGCGCAGTGATCGTACCATTGAAACAGAAACAGGATTCTAACAAACACAACCATGAAGGCAAACTGGTGGTACCCTGCCTTAAACTGTACCACAGAAGGTAGTAATCGTTGCAAGGGTCAATACACGAGTGGACGTTGATCCATGGTCAGCCTCAGTAAGATGCAGATACACCGTATAATGCCACGCAATGCTACTGTGATACTACTCATCCACATATTATGAGGCCAAACACAGCGGATTCCATAGTTGTGTCATGAAACATAATGGCAACAACAAGACCTGCTGTGCTTCACAGCACTATGGCATGAGAGGTACTGTACCTACAGAAATAGCACCTGTTCAGCCAGATAGGTTCTTGGATAACATAAACTTAATATCCCTCCCGCAACAGGTACACATTCATATATCCATGTACACTACAGAGCCCCTGTAATAACAACTATGCAGGTACAAGCTGCGCTCTCTAATGCCATACATACAGGCTGCATGGGACCTGTCCACATTCCAGGTTATATCCTACACAAATGTCAAAATAATCTGCTCCCCACATAAACATCTCATACAATCATAGCTTCATATCAGGCTGTGTACACACTCAATGGCGTACAGCAACAGTCATCTGTTAATGCTGTCAATACAGCAGGAGGGACCCTGGAATGTGTACAGCTGACCTGGTTACATACAGTGGTATCATTGCATTGCATAACACATAATGTAACTGTGTCAGTACATGGGTACTCTGCACAGTTGTTGTAGGGCTAGGTACAATCCACCAGTCAAAGGTTAATTTGTGTTCTTCCATTACATGTCATACCACATGTATGGATGTGTGTTGGTGGTCTGAGGACATGGTGGTGTCTGAGGATTACATCCTAGAATGCAGCTTTTGACACTGTAACCTACACCTGGCTCATCTGTGATGATATATGTTGGAGTACTCGTCTGTACATGTGAGTAGCCATTATGAATGAGGGGACATCATCACCTGGAGTGGTCTATACCAGTGTTATGGCTCACATGTCTGGTTCTGAGTTATATGGTGGTAGTGTTATTGTGCACAACAGAGCCATCAGCCAGGTATTCCTCACTGCACAGATGTCAGTATTCCCCATTGTAGGTTCAACAGTGAGCAGCTGTGATTACGACAGCAACACATCTAGCACTGGTTAGCATAAGCATACAATGCAATTGTCTTCTAGGTGTCAGGGTGTTATCCTGTGTTTAGGTCATTTGCCTTGGAATGGCACTATATGGGCAAATGCGAATGAGGTATTATCAACACTCCCTTGAATCATAGATGCATGTGATCTGTGACAAAGGCTTGTCTTCTGTCAGTCATGTCATCCGACAGACACTGGACAGCTTCATAATTACAGCAGGACATTGGTTCATTGTGTTGGTCAAGCAGTTGCCATCCCTAGCATGAAATCACTGCGAGTGGTAGTATTGTGCTTGGTATAGACTGATACATCTAAGGTTTCGGACAGCAATAGGTGTTGTGTAGATGACCAGATACATGTAGTGCAGCATTCCTGCTAACAATGACAACTACTAACACCGGAGAACATTACAACATGTTCTGTACATCTAACTGTATAAGCATGGCCACTGTGGCCTTCAGTGTTTAGAATCAGAGTGCATCGTAAACATCCTGTGCTACTAAGTGTATGAGCATGCCCAGTATAACCTTATGTATTTGGACTCATAGTGCATTCCAAAAAGCCCTGTGCTACTAAGTGTGCGAGCATGCCCACTGACACCTTGTGTGAGTTATGTGCTATTATGTGTATGCGCATGGCAGTTGTAACCCTGTATAGTGATAGTAGTCGCCCATTCCACAGAAGGGAATACTCCTGTTCGGGATGGACTCCTACGTTAAATACACAGGTTCACAGCTATGTACATCGTAACTGTCAGCATCCCTGTTGATGTCCGCAGTCCTATAACGTCATGATGACTGCCTTGGAATGTGTAATCTCTGAGGTGCAACTCGTAACTGCATAGTACTATAATAGTGATCTTTAGATAGGCAGGTGTTCTGATCCCATCACTGGTATGTGTGTGTGTGTGTCCATCTGCCGATGGACAGAACAATGCTTTTTAGAGTACTCACACTCCGTACGATTCCTATACTCGACTTTGGCAAGGCTGATGATGTCACCCACCTAGAAATACTTCTCTGGGATTGCTGTGATCCAGTAATCTTGATAGTGCACTCTGTAACTGTGTAATGCTGTAGTGTGATAAAGTAGTTAGGTCAGTGTTCTAATCCCAGACATACCAAGAGTGTGTGTGTTTATCTGTCTGCCAGTGTATAAAACAATGCTTTGTAGAGTACTCACACTCCGTACGATTCCTATACTCAACTTTGGCAAGGCTGATGATGTCACCCACCTAGGAATACTCCTCTGGGAGTGCTGTGACCCAGAAATCTTGATAGCATGTTCTGTAACTGTGTAATGCTGTAGTGTGATAAAGTAGTTAGGTCGGTGTTCTAATCCCCGACATGCCGAGTGTGTGTCCGTCTGCCAGTGGACAGAACAATGCTTTTTAGAATACTCACACTTCGTACAATTCCTATACTCAACTTTGGCAAGGCTGATGATGTCACCCACCTAGAAATACTCCTCTGGGATTGCTGTGACCCAGTAATCTCGATAGCGCGTTCTATAACTGAGTAATGCTGTAGTGTGATATAGTAGTCAGGTAGGTGTTCTATTCCAAGGCATAGCAGGTGTGTGTGTTTGTCAGTCATATCCTATGTGTTGGTGGCTGTGAGTGGCTAGCCACTGGATGTGTTGAGGAGCATGTTTTGTTGTTTCCCTATATAGTGGCCATAAATGTCACAATCAGCCAAGAGACTGGGTTGGCAAGACATACCCATACATTTGGCAATAGGCCTGGTGAGTAAAGTCAGCAACCCTAATATTACCCTGAATACAGTCTGAACCTGTGTGTTGCACAGAAACACACTTGCCTTGAGATTAACACCAGTATATAATACAGGAGTCGCTGGTGGTTTCCTTTTCATTCTTGTCTAATGCTTTGGTGTCTGTCACGAGGTCTGTTCTTGAGATATATATTCTATATCTATGTATGTATATATATATATATATATATATATATATATATATATATATATATATATACATATATATATATATATATATATATATATATATATATATAGATATATATAGACATTAACACACATACATCTACGTGATGGAATACATGTCCTATACTGTTGAATGCCTGTGCTGGATGATATGTACATGATAACATCAAATGTATGTATATCTGCCATGGCTTAGTGGTAAAGCACATTGTCTGTGGTGTGCAGGGTCCTGGTTTCAAGCCTTGCCGAGGCCGGTTGTTTTCTTGCTGGGCAGAACAAGGGCCACTGAATATGATGTGAGTAAGGTGCTTTTAAGCAGTTGTTTGCAGGTTTGCACAACGTTAAGCAGTGGTTAATTTTGGGGAGGCTCAGTATGGGTCATATAACTATGCATTAGCAGGTAATCCTATGTGAATGAGGTAAAGGATAGTGAATCTCGGTTATCCCCAGGGTGTGAGGCAGGTCCCAAAAGTGTATGTGTATAGATAGCCGTGTGCAGGACTCGGATATAGGTAACATCATGGGGGGTGTGTCAGGCATACTGTACGTGGATTGGAGCCCTGTGGCTCGGGATTGCTCCTAGCTTAGCACGGCTAAGCTAGGGGTGTGTCTATACCTGCCTAGTGCAATTGGGAGGGACAACAGCAGTAGGAGAGTAATCAAGGTGAACTAGTTGAGCTGACATGTGATATGTACCAGAATCAGCCAATTACAGGAGCAGCAGACCAGCCCAACCCAGAACACTACTATAAACTAAGCAAACACCTTCTCCTCTGGTTTTTCCACACTCTACATCACCGGTGTATACATGCGGAGAAATTTTAACAAACAAACCTACGAAATGAGAAGGACTGCAGCAGGCAACATAGACCAACATGTGCAAGAGGCTGAGGGTGGTGAAGATGTGAATGCTGCTGAACAACCCTCAGTGAGGAGACAGAGAAGATTGCACAGACTCAGGGTAACCTACCAGGGGCTACATGAGCTGGAGATAGTGGAGCGCTATACGGTGGACAGAGACCTCCTACAGCAGATTGTTGAGCTGTGCCGGCCACCCCTGACACATCAAACAGGCCGAGGGGAGCCCATCCCAGTAGATACCAAGGTATGTGTAGGCCTAGGTATACTAGCCACAGGTACCTCCCAAAGCACAACTGGGGATATCATGGGGATCTCACAGGCATCAGCATCCAGAGTATTCCACCAGTTCTTGGATGCCGTGTCAGCACATGCCAGTGAGCACGTATATTTCCTCAACAAACGTGAGGTGTTGACTAGCAATATGCATCTCTTCCACCAATTAGCAGACTTCCCTGTGGTACTGGGTGCTATAGCCTACATGCACTTATGGATCAAAACACCACTCAGTGAGAAGGGTAGGGCCTACATCAACCACAGGGGCATCCCCTCCATCAACTGCCAGGTTGTATGTGATGTCCAAGGCATTATAATGAATGTGTGTGCTGGCTGCCCTGAAGCTATGACAATTCAGAAATATGGCATCTGATGCAGCTGTACCACAGCTTTGCCAATATGGACATCCCCTATGGTCACCTAGTGGGGGATGGTGGGTACCCACTGGAGCCGTGGCTGATGACACCCATCAGAAATGCACACACACCTGAACAACAATGCCATAATGATGCACACACACAGGCCAGGCATATAATAGAGCATGTGTTTGGGATGCTCTGGTCACAGTTCCGGTGTCTGGACACATCCGGTGGAGCCTTGCAGTATTCACCAGCTACATGCACCCAAATTATGGTATGTGCTATGCTACACAATATAATCCTGCGGAAATAGCTGCAGCAGGAACAGCATAGGGCAGGGCCACACAGCTCCCCACCAATGCCAAGGCCAGTACAGGCACAGAGTGACTCGGAGGAGGAACAACCTGAACCTGACCCAGTAGGTGGAAGAAGGAGTGTCCAGTATGACCTGGCCTTGGCAAAGAGGCAACGCATAGCATATGCACTGACACAGTAGGGACCCAGGGAATGTCACCCTCTCTGACTCTCACAGACAGTAAAAGGGATGCCAAACATGATGCTACCTGTGCTCAGCCATGTATAGGGAGTGTACTATGTGCATCCGACATAGCCAACCCTCCAGCACCATCTTCAAGTTTGGTACACCCTCAAGGTAAGTCAATCAACCTACCAATTGCCAAATGTAGTAGAATGTGTTGGTACCTGTAGCTATGGTATGGATGTGAAAATGCAAGGGAACAGGGTGGCCGAATGTTAAGGCAGCAGACAGTAGACACCCATAGTGGCACCATGACATCTGTAACACACACTGGAGTCACCATAGTAGCCAGTACTACACAGGGTGACAAAACCCACTGCAGGTAATGGGCTGAGCATCATGTGTGTCCATAAGACCCACACAAGTCTCAACCAGCTTGACAGGTGTAGACCGACACAAACAAATGCTGTACTATGGCCTCTGAATGTGCCCTATGGGTAACCCCTCCCACAGACTCACACAGACAGACTACAGCAGGCCAGGCAGTTGGTTGTAGGTTGTGAAGGCGAGGATGTCAGAAACTAATATGTTGGTAATTAAAGCTAAGATCTGTAGTACACTGGTATGCCTCTAGCCAGCACAATAGGTAAGACTACACACTGAAATGGAGTACCTGACATATCAATACAGTACTAGCAAATGTGTACACGTGTCAGGTGTGCCCTCCATCCAACGTACACTTATAGCAACAGTCAGATGTGCTCCCCCTTGCTCCTGTGTAGGAATGTAGATACAGTCAGGTGTCCCCCCCACTATCCAGAAATGTAACAACAGTCAATGCCACATGACCAATGGATACCCTGCAGACACAGCATGCTACCTGTTGGTGTACAACACAAAGGTCAGCACCACAGTACAGACTACCTGGACATGTAACACATGCGATACAGATGGCCATAATGGGCATGCTCACACATTTTAAGGCATGAAGGCAATGTCAGTCGACAACATATTGAATGGTCATACTGGGTATGCTCACACACAAACATATGAAGGTTATGTCTGCAAACACCAGTGGTTTGGACTTATCTGGCGGTCGCAGTTCTTAGTGTAGACACATGTCAGTATGCACCATGCCTGCCTTGCACACACAGTGGATAGGAATACAGGCATATATCTAAGGACAACACACTATAATACGTCAAAGGTAGACAGACATAGATATGTGGAAGAGGGCAACTGTGACAAGGAGCCATCCGGGCCTATCCCATCCAGCACACAGCCAAAGGTCCCCAAACACATGAGGTGCAGATGGCATTCACTGCAGATACTAGCCACGTGTACCTGTTAGCATGTCAGACTATGTGGCGCACATGCCAGCTGTGCAACATGAGTGTACAGGGAAGTAGTCATCTAGTAGCTGTATACATGTACCTGTGACATATGGCCCCATGTGCGCCCACATGTGGCATGTCAACCCCTACATGACTGGGTTATGGCCCATGCACACACTGCCCCCCCCCATAGCTGTATTATGACAAGCCTGTTGAGGTCATCCATTGTGAAATACACCTTTGGGAGAGCTGTAGCTCAGTAATCTCTATGGCTCAACCCATAACTGCATACTGCTGTAGTGTTATACTAGTTAGGTAGTAGCTCTAACCCCAGACTTGCCAGTTGTGTGTGTGAATATGTGCACGTCTGTCTGTCTCAGACTGTATAGAGAGAAATGGTTTATAGGCTGCGCACAGTCCGTACACAAATCATATACTCACCTTTGGCAATGCTGCTGATGTCACTCACCTAGAAATACACCTCTGGGAATGTCGTAGACCAATAGTCTCTGTTGTGCATTCTGTAACTGTGTATTGCTGTAGTGTGATAGAGTAGTTACACCAGTGTTGTAATCCCAGGCTTGTCAAGTGTGTGTGTGTGTGTGTGTGTGTGTGTGTGTGTGTGTGTGTGTGTGTGTGTGTGTGTGTCCATCTGCCTGAGGACAGACCAATGCTTTTAGAGTATTCACAATCTGTACAAGTCATATACTCACCTTTGGCAATCCTGCTGATGTCACACACCTAGAAATACAACTCTAGGAGTACTGTAACCCAGTATTCTCCGTAGTGCATGCCGTAAATGCGTATTGCTGCAGTGTGATACACTAGGTAGGTATGGGTTCGAATCCAAGACATGATAGGTGTGTGTGTTTGACTGTCAGAGCCTGTGTGGGGGTGGCTGTGAGTGTTTAACCACTGGTCATGTTGGGGAGAGGATTTTGTAGTTTTCCTATATGGTGTCCATTTTATGACACAGTGCCCACTTCTCAAGGCATACAGATGTCAGTCAGCCACAGGACTGTGTTGGCAAGCCATCCACCTACATCTGGCAAAAGGCCTGGTTAACAAAATATGCAACCCTACTAGTACCCGGTATATGTTCTGAACCCATGTGTCATACACAAACACACTTGCCTAGGATATCCTGCTATGTTGCTAGTACCATGAACATTGATGACAGATAGTAGGCATGGTGTAATTGCAGTGGACTGTAGAGGACATGGCACCCTGTACAGTGGTACAATAGGCACATAATTGTGGACAATGTGCCTTCACTATGTTCCCCACTGGATGCCTGCAACATATGTGGTGCCATCAAATGTTATCCACAGAGGCCATACAATGCTGTACATGTGCCCTGTATGGACCGATACCACTGACATCAGGGAATACCTGTATTATGCTATCAATGCAGGTGCAGGATCGACCTGCTGACTATAAGCAGGTTTCGCCACACCAGGCCAGTACTGGCATATCAGAGGATAACAGTCTATGCACACAACATGTGCCTGCCATACCAGGTACACCTGTACATGTCACTGTACAGTATTGTGGGACATTCACATCCCAGGCAATGTCCATATCAAGGACTATCAAACATAGACATGGCATGCATTGCAAAGCTATGGCCATACACAATGGTAACCAGTATGTCAGGGCAGTTCATTCAGTACCCATCTGTATGGGGCATTACAGACACTACACCCCTGTACCACACTGCACACCATTGTCTGGTGGTGTGATGCCAAGGATTACCCCTTGCTCAGCCTTGTACAGCCATCTTGCACAGCCAACTACTACATACACATGAAGCAATGCATACATGCATGCCAGTACTGGCACCTTGTGTCTACGTGTGGATTATGATGCTCCCAACCACAGTCACTCCCAGTATAAGTCCCATTGGCATACCAACATATGTTAAAACACGTTCACATGCCCTAGTCCATAGAACCTCCAGATATCCCTGTGGTGCATGTAGTACCTGCACATTACTGCAGTGTGGCAAACTAAGTTGTTAGGGAGTGTATTTGTGGCCCTGGCAAAGAGTGTCAATGCGGGTCCATTAGAGAGTTTGGTTGTGGTGACAATGGCATCCATTCACGTGGATGGCCATGTGTACTACACCTAATGTATGTCTACTATATCTCTGTTGCACATGTCTCTCACCAACGCACATATATGTTCTTACAGCATAGCAACATGTCAGCTTTGTGGCACATGTAGTAACTGCATGCGCTTGTAATAGTAATGACTAGTCAGTCAGGGGTTTGACCCCTGTACTGGTACGTGTGTGACAGACGATGCTTAGGTTTTGGTCTCCAAGCCCTTCTCTGATGTACTTTATCTGTACCTCCCACACACTCTCTGGTGGATGTGGAGTTGTACACCTGCTCAGCAGCTGCATGTGTATTTTAAGTGATGGACATGATCAGGTGATGGCCTCTGCACCTATTGCAGTCCTCCTCTAACTGATTGCATGTGAAACAGCTGTGATGATGTTCTCATAGCCATTCGCATGATAAGCACAGTACAATATCTAGGAATATCATGTTGGTGTTTGGTCATGACAATCGCTGTGAGTGGTACCTGTATGTGATGTTTGGAAACGGCATCACAGATGATATCTGGATGTTCCTCAAACATCATACACAGTGGGAAATAGCCTAAAGACAGGAGGGTGATGTGCCAGACATGACTACAGCATGTAAGTGTAGCTATGCTTCATTGAGACTACTGCCTGTTTAACATGTTGTGTGTGGTAATGGCTATTCTGGATGTTTTAAAACAGACATGACAATGCTCTGTTCATGAGGGACACCCATCTGTAGGGCCATCTGTGGACTGGTCAGTGTGTGGAGCCATTTGTTACCTGTGTTACACACTGAACACGCATCTGTACACAGCAGGAGCATAGTGTGAGGATTGCTGCCAGTACATGGTGAT
Source organism: Protopterus annectens (assembly GCF_019279795.1). NCBI lineage: Eukaryota > Metazoa > Chordata > Ceratodontiformes > Protopteridae > Protopterus > Protopterus annectens. The sequence continues at coordinate 1,715,898,235 of NC_056733.1, read as the reverse complement.
AAGGATGTGTTACTGTCATCGCATCCCTGACTGGACATGCGTCACATGAAACAGTGGCATGACAGACACTGTCTGGGGTTCTCAGTGGCAAGCCAATAATGAGCCACTGTTCATAGCTGCAGTCACACGTCTTCTACACTTTGAACAGATGTCATGCAGTATATATGCATGTGTTTGCTCCCTCTGCAAATGTATACCATCTGTTGTGTTGGGTTGATGGTCATATCTATGCATACTGTTGTAAGTAATCCTGAATGCCGTTGTCTATTACTAAGCCATATCTGTGTTTAAACTGCAACACCATAGGCTGTATGGGTTTGGCGGTCTTGGCAGAACCTCCTGTCCCGCTTCTGCTGACCATGGCACCGGGCACCAGCACATCTGGGGCCTTGCCTTGAACCTCGACCTCTGTTGGCTCTGCACCACCTTCTGGTGGTACCACCACTGAGGATGGGGCTGTCACCCCTGGGAGCAGGGCCAGACAGGAACATGTCCGCTGTGGTGTGGTCCAAGACATGGTGCATTGGGGGCTCAATAAGGGGTTCCAAGGCCAGATACACAAGCTCAAGGATGGAGTGTCACATTTACAGGGTGAGGCTGCCCCTCCTGGACAGTCCCCAGCACTGCCTCCTTTGCAAGTGTTTTGGTGAAGTGGTGGCTGCTCATGGCTGGGGACCTCCATCCCACTGTTCCCATGGGCTTGTGAATGCCGAACACCCCTCCCCGTCTGAGGTGTATCCCCCCACATGTGTCATATACCATCCCTGTATGCTGTCTTGTGTGTGATCCTACCCTACCTATCCTCCATGGGCATACCTACTCTCCTTCCCCCACATCCCACTCTCACTCTATGGAAACATAAGGCCAATCAGTTCCTAAGACAGCATTTGCTCCATACATAGCTGTCCATTTCACACACATGCCCACTGGATGCATGTAACCCTTGTAATATGCATCACAACATACTCCTGTTATCCTCACCCCTGTCCCTCAGGCGCACGATCCTGGTATGCACATCACCCCTAAATGTTCTGGGTACACGTGATGCAGATGACCCTATTGTACACACAACACTAACGGTCCCTCTATGGTTACCACATTTACCTTTATCATGATGATGATGTTGCACACAGCACCTTGCAAGAGTACTGTTCTCACATAATGATTTGACAGGTACTGCTGTGTTAAGGTACATTTCATGCACAGAGTGATGCATACGGCCAATGTACAACTGTTTGCTTGCATGAATGACACATGTCTGTCTGTGGGAGTCTTGATATTACATAGGACAACACCACTACATAATACAGGTGTCACTGGTGTTTCCCTTTTCATTTGTTTGTAATGCTTTGTTGTCACATGGTATGTTCCTGATATATCTCTATATATGTATGTACCTATATGCTGGACATAAACACTCACACATACATCTACATGATGGAATACATTCCTATACTGTTGAATGACTGTGCTGTATGATATGTTTGTGGTAAGGTCCGATTTCTGTATATCTGCCATGGCGTATTGGTAAATCACATTAGCTGTGTGTGCAGGGTCCTGGTTCCGAGCCTTGCAGAGGCAGTTTATTTTGTTGCAGAGCAGAATAAGGCCATTGGATACGGAGAGAGTAAGGCACATTAAAGCAGTTGTGAGCGGGTGTTCATGGGTTTGCGCGGTGTTAAGCAATGCTAACCTCTGGTTACAGCTTCTTACACTCAGTTAGCGTCTACATTGCTTTACCAGTGTAATACTCACATACTGGCGGCCAAACAGGCTTACACCCGCTTGCTTCCACACTTGCAAATGCACTGACATTGGTGCTTGCATCTGACGCTCACAACCCTGGGTGGGAGCGAGGACCACCATATTACCTTGTGATGCCTATTACATCGGATTACATGCCTACAGCATCTGGAATGGCTGCCCATTAGGCGACGGCATGCTGTTCGACTGTATGGAATCAGCGGCCTGTCCAGTGTTTTATTCGTATTATTTGTGTGTTCCTCTTACAATCTGCACCAATCTGGCTGATACATGGGAACTGAGACTCTTCAATACAGACAAGTAATTGGGTTTTGGGACACACATCCATCAGTCGAGTCATGCTACTGCATACCTATTATTCTATCATCTTTCTAAGGTAGTCAGTGGAATATGTGCTTTCTGTCCCTATCAGACCTGTCATACGATTGGGGAAAAATGAAGACTGAATCAGGGACACGGCATAACGACATTAGGGACACATTTAAATTATTGGTGCTATTAACCTGACACATTGACATACCCAGAGCATATGTATTCATACACATTGTCTGAGGTACATGCTGTTGTTTATGACTCTTAATTATTGTTGTTATTCTTTACGTGTAATCCACCACCTTTCCTCCTAATATCACTAGTTCTAGGAGGGTTTAGGTGGGACAGAGTTAGAATCTGAGTCAAAATCAGGGACATACCTGGTAATTGGGGACAGTTCAATGGTATGCGTTCCCCCAATGGTTTACGGCCTATCCAGTGGATGTGCTCTTAGGGGTTGGGAGGTATGGGCATCAGCTATGCCCATATCGGAATATTACTTACATCCCTGGGGTGGTCCTAATATGGCTCTTCCAGCCAACATCTGCATGCCTAGGCCCATAATCGCATAACCATAGTTCCCCCACCTGCCACTCCTCTACAGCACTCATCCTTACTGTGGGTGCAGGTGGGGTATAAACACACCACTACACACTGCCCACTCTCCACGTGTCGGGACACATGTCATTTGTTGTGTTGACCCATGGGTTATCAGGCTTGCACAACCTACTGGTCCATGTACATCTACAGCCTGGTTTGATAAATCATTACCGGGACTGGCTCTGATCATTAATTTTTGGTGTCCCACAAGGGACATAGAAGTCTATGTTTCAAGATTAGACCTTGCAGGTCCCTCTCCCACTGGTACTATCCTGCCGGTGGTCTGGGAAGCAGTGGTGTGTTTACCTTTATTGTGTGTCTGTATGTCTCACTGGCCTAGCTCAGGGGGTGGGGGGGGGTAATGCTACATGTTACACGTTTGTTTATTGGGCCTCCCAATACCATATGCACGGCCTGTGAACATATGTTACTTGTAACTGCTGTATCATATCCTAGCTATATACATGTCTATATTTACTGTCATATATATGTATATATATATATATATATATATATTTATATATATATATATATATATATATATATATATATATATACATATATATATTTACATTACTATATACAGACCTATCTGTATACGTATGCATACATGTATATTTATATCTTGCTGTATATATATATATGTATATATATCTATATATATATATATATATATATATATATATATATATATATATAATCTAACTACATATGGGTCTATGGTTGTCTGCATATGTATATGTTTATATGCGGGTATGTATCTGTATTCTTTCTCTGTATGTATACATTCGTACTATGGTGAAGGAGAGGCATATCTCTATGTCGCTATGGGTAGATATACACACACATACCTCTACATATATACGTCTACATCTGGTTATTCCGTTCCTTGCCATATAGATTACACTTTGCTTTAGTGTGTCTCGCAGTGGGTGTGGCTGCTCATTGGCCGACGCCTCTGCCCAATGAACACATTTGCTTGCATCCCTAGGGCTGTCCATATAGGCCCACATCAGTCAACATCTGCACACCTAGACTCATAAGTAGCCACCCATAGTTCCCCCACCCTTGCCTCCTAAACAGCACCCATCCTTACTCTGGGTCCTGGTCTGTTCTGGACACACCACTACACGCTGCCCACTCTCACTTCACGGGACCCATCTCACACAATTGTCTCAGCCCATGGGTCATTAGGGTTACCCACCCATGTATTCTGAGTCTGTATACACCGTGGACAAAATGGCCGTTCTATCGCCTTTATTTGGTTTGGGCAAATTTTGGGGTGTCCCGCAAGGGACGCTCCAGTCTGTGTTCCAAGATTAGAATCCATGGGTGCACTGTGAACTCCCCCGGGTGTATCCTGTCTGTGGCCTGGAGAGCAGTGTACTCTTTACATTGTTTGCATGTATGTTTCCCGTGTCCGGGTGGGGTGGTGGAAAGGCATGCTTCGTGTTTCATGTTTCATGCCTGGGCTCCTCACTTCCATTGGCATAGCTTTTGAACATATGTCATTCCTGTGTGCTATTTCCTATCATAGCTGTATATCTATGTATATCTATGCACACACTCACACACACACACACACACACACACACACACACACACACACACACACATATATATATATATATATATATATATATATATATATATATATATATATATTTGCAACTATATATATATATATATATATATATATATATATATATATATATATATATATATATATATATATATATATATATATATATATATATATATATATATATAAAAATGTATATACATATATGTCTAGACATATATATATGTGTGTGTGTGTGTGTGTGTGTGTGTGTGTGTGTGTGTGTGTGTGTGTGCCTGTAAACCAATACATACCCCGCTCAAATGCACTTACACATTCCTAATGGTGTTTATATATGCTTCACCTGCATACTAGTGCCTTATTCATTATGACAATGACACTTCACTCCAGTTATCTTGTAATCGATATTTAGCAGGTTATACAGTGGACAGATGTCACAATATGTTCATGTACGGATTACCGATGGTCATTGGAATGTGATACAGTGGGATTCTGTACAAGAATGTCTGTTTGTTAGGGGGTTGCTGTAACAAATGCACTACTGCTGTGCTGCTCCATATGCATATATACCCATATACCTATGGCTCCTGGCACCCCAAACACACACCCTAACGCCTCCCTAACACGGCTGTCATCCATTCTCCTGTCGGATTTGCGGTGTATCGACACCACTACACACCGACCACTCCCTACTCCTATAGAGCCATCCCATCGGTTTACTCACTCCATGTATCCTCAGAACTCCCATACGTTTAGTCCACAAACATTGGTGACGTGAGCGACCAACGGAATACTATTCACAATTATTGAGTTGTCCCACATGGAACACGCATGTGTTTATGGCAAGATTAGATGCTATACTTCATTACATCCTTACTCCCATTAACATGACACTACAATTAATTAATATGTATGAATATGTGGTAACACACACGTTACACATGGGAGCTTAATTATGTACGTGTTCAGCGTATTTCTTTTACAAATAGACCAGGTTAGTACTTGGCGTTGCCATAGCGGACAAATCACAGGAATGATTCCATGTGTGTGGAAGCCCTCACATTTGATTATCTTCAGCACAGCACTGACTTTGGACACTGTACACACCTCTTCATTTTAGCAGTTTCATCCTATCCCTCTTCCGCATAGCCTATTATTCCATCTGCTGTTGATGTTTGTATGTGCACATTCCTGTTATCTATGTCTACAAATGGAATGCATGTGTTACAGAGAATGTACTTCTATATATTGATGTCTGCATGTGTGCATGCATATATAACTATTACGAACTCACTGACCTCCACGGGGTGGTCCAATTAAAACCAGGCCATCCAACCCTGGCACACCTAAATCCATAATTTCATACCCATAGTTCCTCCACCCCACCTGTGTTCAACTTACACGCATAACTTCTAATATCCACTTATTATCGCAGCCATGACACACCTCCAAACACTGCCCACTCCAGAGCATTAGGGGCCCTACACATATGTTGTCCCACCTCGTGTATTCTCATGCTGTCCCACCATTTAGTCTTTGAACATACCTGCCCTTGCTTGTGTAATGGTCGGACGCCCAAATGTGCCTTATCATTTTTGGGTAGTCCCAGCAGGGACTACTCTCTGTCTGTGTGTAAAGTAGACTTAGCAATTCAATGATGTTACTCCCACTGGTAAAACCCTGCCTGTGGTGTGAGTAGCAGTGCTTTGCTCACTCCTGGCCAGCTTGTTATGACATACACTGAGAGCACTCTATAATACTATAGTTGCTGTTGATTCCCCTCTCATCCCTTGTCTATGTATGTATATATATATATATATATATATATATATATATATATATATGTATGTATATATATATATATATATATATATATATATATATATATATATATCTATATATATATATATATATATATATATATATATATATATATATATATATATGTGTGTGTATATATATATATATATATATATATATATAGGTTCATAGGTTCATAGGTTCATACTAGGCTATCTGCCCAAGGGCATTTATAAGCCTAGCCCATAGTTATGTGGCTTTCGCCACCCCTTTAGTTTGAATAAAAACTATGCCTATCATTTTTCTGTGCCTCTGTCGAGCAGTGACCCTGAAGTAATCCCTGGGGTATATCTGCGATCTCCCATCCATTGGTCAAGATTCCTCTTGAACAAGGCCAGCGAGGTGCTCTGCCTCACATGTACCGGGATTTTGTTCCACAGCATAGGGAGTCTCTGGGTGATGAATCTGTCCCTCCAGCACGTTCTATTTATAACCGTGTCAAGGTTTAAGTCTCCCGCCCTTGTGGTTCTGAGGGATCTAAATTTTTTGAGGTGAAGCATATTCATCAAATCTGGGTTTGACATGGCCTTATATGTCAGGCACAGGTCACCTCTGAGCAAGCGGTATGAGACTGAATAGAGCTGGAGTTCTTTCAGTCGGGCAGCATAAGACATATTTTTGAGACCCTTTATCCTTTTGGTGAGGAACTTTTGGGGCCTTTCAAGCTGCAGCAGGTGTCTGGTCAGATACATTCTGAACGGGGCATTGTACTCAATCATAGTTCTAATGAGTGATGAGTACAGGGGGACGATGACCTCCCTTGATCTAGATGTGAATCCCTTCATGATCAGGTGGGCGATATAGAAGGTTTTCCTAACTACTTTAGCAACATGAGTGTCAAGCGAAGGCTACTGTCAACTTGGGTCCCCAGATCCCTGATGACTTTTTCTGTGCTCGGTGGATTGCCACCTATATGGTAGCTAGGGGTAACCTTGTTTTTCCCGAAGGGTATGACTATGCATTTTTTGGCGTTTAACTTCAGGCCATGGCTCTGGCACCAGTTATCCATTTCTGTGAGGCCCTTATGGAGGATATCTGTGTCAGATGTGTTTTCGACTATGGCGCCCAGTTTGCAGTCATCTGCAAACTTTGTCAGCCATAACCCTCCTGTGTTTGCTTGTACTTCAAAAAAGTAGATGCCGAACAAGAGTGGACCCAGGGCTGAGCCCTGTGGGACACCACTTGTGACAGGCTTTGAGTCTGACATGGCTCCAGCAACTCTGACCCTGTGGGTTCTGTCACTTAGCCAGTTTGCAACCCATCTTGTGATGTATGGGTTTACATTCAAGCTGATGAGTTTTTCGATGATACCTGAGTGGGGTATTATGTCGAAGGCCTTTGCCAGGTCGAGGTAGGCTGTATGGACTGCCTTTCCCTCATCAATGGCCTTGGTGACTGTCTCGAAAAGTCAACCAAGTTTAAGAGGCAGGATCTGCCTTTGACAAAGCCAAACTGGGTTGGATCCAAAGTCTGCAAGTTCCCTATGTCTTTATTTATGAGTTCCATTATGATCCTCTCCATGGCTTTGCAGATAAGGCTTGTCAAGCTAATGGCCTGGTAATTTCCAGGCTCTGTGGGGGCCCCGCCCTTATGAAGTGGGACCACAGTCGGCGTCGCCACTCCTTGAGTGTATCCTGAGGTGAGGCTAAGATTAAACAGCTGTCCTAACTGTGGGTTTAATTCCTCATTGAGTTCATGAAGCACACAGCTGGGGACACCATCCGGTCCCATGGATGCTGTGTTTTTTGCCTTAGTGAGGGCAGTTCTCACGTGGGCGTTGGAGATGTTTGGGGGGCTACAATCCTCTGGAATAGATATCTCTCCTTTTGGGGAGAAGTTTGCACTGAACCTGTCAGCCAGTATGTTAGCAATGTGTGTAGGTTCAGTAATTTTCACATCATTTTGAACTAATTCTGAGCATATCTGGGAGTTTCCTCCTAGGTTTCTAACATAGCTAAAGAAGGCCTTATGATTGTCTTTAGAGTCCTTGGTGATTTTTCTCTCAAAATTTGCCTTGGATGATTTTATGAGAGCTCTTAGTTTTTACTTATAATGATCAAAGGTGTCTTACCTTTCAAGGATTTTGCTCTATCTTGTAGTAGCTTCCTCCTTTTGTTGTAGAGCTTGTTTATGGCTGGGGTCCACCAGACTGGACGCTTGCCTTTGGTACAGAGAGTCTTAGTTTTGTTTGGGATTGCCTGATCCATGCAGTCCTGTAGGTGCTGGTAGAAGGCATTTGTAAGTGATTCAGCGGTTTGAGTAATGTTTACCACTGGCTCAGGGGCCTTAAAGGAGACCACACTAGTTTTTAGAAGTGTGAAATCGGCTTTTGAGAAGTTTTCACTGTGGTCTTTTTGTTTCAGGTGGGGCGGGATGAGGACCTCCAGCGAGATTAGTTTATGATCTGATCTCACCAGTGAGGGGTATACTTCGGTGTTGAACATTTTGATCCCATGTTCGTGATGATGAGATCAAGTATGTTTTCTCCTCTTGTGGGATGGTGACTAGTTGTTCCATGGCATTTGAGTTTATGAACTCCAGGAATCTTTGGGTTAGAGTGTTCGGGCTTGAGTAGTGTTCCCAGTCTATATTAGGGTAGTTGAAGTCACCTAGTATGATGGTGTTTAGAGATACATTTATCCCCTCCAATGTTTTCAGGAAGGCCATGTGAGGTTCCTGAGTTTGAGAGGGTGGCCTGTAACATGCTACAAATTGCAGAGCAATCTTGCCTATGGTTAATTGCACCTGGATGGTCTCCGATGCATCGTCGTTGCCACCAACCTTGAGGTGTGGGTGTCCTTTATGAATATGGACACCCCTCCTTTCTTGGTGTTGTCCGGATTTTGGGGCGGACGCATGATATGAGGTGAAACCTGTTAGTGCTGGGGTGCTCTCAGGAGCCTTGAACCAGGTTTCTGTCACAGCACAGACATCGATGTTCTCCATATTGAGAAGGGCCTCGAGTGCGTGCATCTTGAGATTGAGACTTCTGGCATTGAGCAGCATTACCCTTAGTTTTTTCCTTTTGGTGTTCTAGGGTGGTAGGTTTAGAATTTGAGCCTTGCCTAAAAAGGCACTATGGGGTGGCAAGAGCCTTTGCCAATATCCGAAGCCCAGGGGTGACAGGTGCAAGCCGTCCCTTGCGAAGCAGCGTGGCTTGTCCAGCATGTCATCCCAGGCAGACAGACATTGGATCCCCTTTGAATGACACCAGAATTTAAGCCAATTATTAAAGCTGATCATCTTATCACTGTATTGTGGCATCATTCTAGGTGAAGGTAGGATACTGCTCAAGGTTAGGGTCATACCTGCCTGGGCTACATAATCAGAGAGCTCCTTGATGTCCCTTTTCATGTAGTCCAAGGAGGTACGTCTCAGGTTGTTGACACCAGCGTGGACAATGACTGAGTCGTACTAGTACCTGCTGTTGAGAGACCTGAGTGCTTGCATTATGTGGCAGATTCTAGCGCCCGACAGGCAGCTTACTGTGACCTTCTCCTTACTCAGTCTGGTGAGCGGGGCGTCAGTGTGTCTGACTATGGAATCACCAATGACAAGTGTGTCTGGCATTTTGTTTGGCCTTAAGGGCTGTGACTGTTTGACACTCTGACTGTGTGGTCTATGTGTTGCATGTGTTGGGTCGTGAGGTAGTAGTTGTTTGGGTGTCTGCTTTGGTGGCCTCTGCTGTTTTGGTAAATTTTTGATCAGAGCCTCCGAGTATGTCTTTGTGTGAGTATGTGTATGATTTGAAGTTGTGATGGTACCATGTGTGACTGGGTATGTATTGTGTGTGGTTACCTTCTCCTCCTGTCTGGTCTTGCCAGTCCTATGTTGAGAGAGCTCAGCCTCCAGTTTGGCCGTATAGTTGCATCTCTCGCATGTATTTGTGTTTTGTGGGAGAAGGAGAGGATTGTCTGTGTACATGAGGCAATTGTAACATTGCCTCAATATTCCCAGGTTCACCAGTTAAGCTGGAGAGGACACTAGCAACTGATCCCTCGACATACAAGAAGTAGTAGATAAAGAGACTTTCAAAGGACTCGGGGAAGTGGGTTTTAGGCTGGTGGGGTACTATCTATAATAAGAGTGCTTTATCAAGGTGCAAGTACTGTAGGAGTAAGTGCTAGGCTTTACAGATAGAGAATAGTCTACTTGGGAATCAAGTAGAGATGAACTTTTCAGTTATAGGATATGCTGGTTAGATCAGCAGTACAGCTCGAGGAAGGTAGTTCTAAGGGAAAATTTGAAGAGTGGAATTTAGATGGCCCGAATAGTTTAACCTTGTTTAACCGCCACTGCTCTTGTGTGCAACAGTGGCAACTCGGCTTCATCAAGGCTAGCGTTTAAGCGTGTTTTATAACAGGGGCTGAAGGGAGCTAGGAATTGGCCCAAAACGACCAATGGACTACTAGTTTCTGGCTGAAACTTCACCAAATTGGACAAAAAGGCCACTCAGTGCTTCCCACTCCCACTGGTAAGCAAAGAAACTTCCTTCCTTCCTAATAGGGGCCCTACACATATGTTGTCCCACCTCGTGTATTCTCATGCTGTCCCACCATTTAGTCTTTGAACATACCTGCCCTTGCTTGTGTAATGGTCGGACGCCCAAATGTGCCTTATCATTTTTGGGTAGTCCCAGCAGGACTACTCTCTGTCTGTGTGTAAAGTAGACTTAGCAATTCAATGATGTTACTCCCACTGGTAAAAACCCTGCCTGTGGTGTGAGTAGCAGTGCTTTGCTCACTCCTGGCCAGCTTGTTATGACATACACTGAGAGCACTCTATAATACTATAGTTGCTGTTGATTCCTCTCATCCCTTGTCTATGTATGTATATATATATATACATATATATATATATATATATATATGTATATATATATATATATATATATATATATATATAGATATATATATATATATATATATATATATGTATATATATATATATATATATATATATATATATATGTGTGTATATATATATATATATATATATATATATAGGTTCATAGGTTCATAGGTTCATACTAGGCTATCTGCCCAAGGGCATTTATAAGCCTAGCCCATAGTTATGTGGCTTTCGCCACCCCTTTAGTTTGAATAAAAACTATGCCTATCATTTTTCTGTGCCTCTGTCGAGCAGTGACCCTGAAGTAATCCCTGGGGTATATCTGCGATCTCCCATCCATTGGTCAAGATTCCTCTTGAACAAGGCCAGCGAGGTGCTCTGCCTCACATGTACAGGGATTTTGTTCCACAGCATAGGGAGTCTCTGGGTGATGAATCTGTCCCTCCAGCACGTTCTATTTATAACCGTGTCAAGGTTTAAGTCTCCCGCCCTTGTGGTTCTGAGGGATCTAAATTTTTTGAGGTGAAGCATATTCATCAAATCTGGGTTTGACATGGCCTTATATGTCAGGCACAGGTCACCTCTGAGCAGCCGTATGAGACTGAATAGAGCTGGAGTTCTTTCAGTCGGGCAGCATAAGACATATTTTGAGACCCTTTTATCATTTTGGTGAGGAACAATTGGGGCCATTCAAGCTGCAGCTGGTGTCTGGTCACAGACATTCTGAATGCGGCATTGTACTCAATCATAGTTCTAATGAGTGATGAGTACAGGGGGACGATGACCTCCCTTGATCTAGATGTGAATCCCTTCATGATCAGGTGGGCGATATAGAAGGTTTTCCTAACTACTTTAGCAACATGAGTGTCAAACGAAAGGCTACTGTCAACTTGGGTCCCCAGATCCCTGATGACTTTTTCTGTGCTCGGTGGATTGCCACCTATATGGTAGCTAGGGGTAACCTTGTTTTCCCGAAGGGTATGACTATGCATTTTTTGGCGTTTAACTTCAGGCCATGGCTCTGGCACCAGTTATCCATTTCTGTGAGGCCCTTATGGAGGATATCTGTGTCAGATGTGTTTTCGACTATGGCGCCCAGTTTGCAGTCATCTGCAAACTTTGTCAGCCATAACCCTCCTGTGTTTGCTTGTACTTAGTAGATGCCGAACAAGAGTGGACCCAGGGCTGAGCCCTGTGGGACACCACTTGTGACAGGCTTTGAGTCTGACATGGCTCCAGCAACTCTGACCCTGTGGGTTCTGTCACTTAGCCAGTTTGCAACCCATCTTGTGATGTATGGGTTTACATTCAAGCTGATGAGTTTTTCGATGATACCTGAGTGGGGTATTATGTCAAGGCCTTTGCCAGGTCGAGGTAGGCTGTATGGACTGCCTTTCCTCATCAATGGCCTTGGTGACTGTCTCGAAAAAGTCAACCAAGTTTAAGAGGCAGGATCTGCCTTTGACAAAGCCAAACTGGGTTGGATCCAAAGTCTGCAAGTTCCCTATGTCTTTATTTATGAGTTCCATTATGATCCTCTCCATGGCTTTGCAGATAAGGCTTGTCAAGCTAATGGGCGGTAATTTCCAGGGTCTGTGGAGGCACCGCCCTTATGAAGTGGGACCACAGTCGCCGTGCGCCACTCCTTGGAGTGCGTATCCTGAGGTGAGGCTAAGATTAAACAGCTGTCCTAACTGTGGGTTTAATTCCTCATTGAGTTCATGAAGCACACAGCTGGGGACACCATCCGGTCCCATGGATGCTCTGTCTTTTGCGTTAGTGAGGGCAGTTCTCACGTGGGCGTTGGAGATGTTTGGGCGGCTACAATCCTCTGGAATAGATATCTCTCCTTTGGGGAGAAGTTTGCACTGAACCTGTCAGCCAGTATGTTAGCAATGTGTGTAGGTTCAGTAATTTTCACATCATTTTGAACTAATTCTGAGCATATCTGGGAGTTTCCTCCTAGGTTTCTAACATAGCTAAAGAAGGCCTTATGATTGTCTTTAGAGTCCTTGGTGATTTTTCTCTCAAAATTTGCCTTGGATGATTTTATGAGAGCTCTTAGTTTTTTACTTATAATGATCAAAGGTGTCTTACCTTTCAAGGATTTTGCTCTATCTTGTAGTAGCTTCCTCCTTTGTTGTAGAGCTTGTTTATGGCTGGGGTCCACCAGACTGGACGCTTGCCTTTGGTACAGAGAGTCTTAGTTTTGTTTGGGATTGCCTGATCCATGCAGTCCTGTAGGTGCTGGTAGAAGGCATTTGTAAGTGATTCAGCGGTTTGAGTAATGTTTACCACTGGCTCAGGGGCCTTAAAGGAGACCACACTAGTTTTTAGAAGTGTGAAATCGGCTTTGAGAAGTTTTTCACTGTGGTCTTTTTGTTTCAGGTGGGGCGGGATGAGGACCTCCAGCGAGATTAGTTTATGATCTGATCTCACCAGTGAGGTATACTTCCGGTGTTGAACATTTTGATCCCATGTTCGTGATGATGAGATCAAGTATGTTTTCTCCTCTTGTGGGGATGGTGACTAGTTGTTCCATGGCATTTGAGTTTATGAACTCCAGGAATCTTTGGGTTAGAGTGTTCGGGCTTGAGTAGTGTTCCCAGTCTATATTAGGGTAGTTGAAGTCACCTAGTATGATGGTGTTTAGAGATACATTTATCCTCCAATGTTTTCAGGAAGGCCATGTGAGGTTCCTGAGTTTGAGAGGGTGGCCTGTAACATGCTACAAATTGCAGAGCAATCTTGCCTATGGTTAATTGCACCTGGATGGTCTCGATGCATCGTGCGTTGCCACCAACCTTGAGGTGTGGGTGTCCTTTATGAATATGGACACCCCCCCCCCTCCTTTCTTGGTGTTGTCCGGATTTTGGGGCCGGAACGCATGATATGAGGTGAAACCTGTTAGTGCTGGGGTGCTCTCAGGAGCCTTGAACCAGGTTTCTGTCACAGCACAGACATCGATGTTCTCCATATTGAGAAGGGCCTCGAGTGCGTGCATCTTGAGATTGAGACTTCTGGCATTGAGCAGCATTACCCTTAGTTTTTTCCTTTTGGTGTTCTAGGGTGGTAGGTTTAGAATTTGAGCCTTGCCTAAAAGGCACTATGGGGTGGCAAGAGCCTTTGCCAATATCCGAAGCCCAGGGTGACAGGTGCAAGCCGTCCCTTGCGAAGCAGCGTGGCTTGTCCAGCATGTCATCCCAGGCAGACAGACATTGATCCCCTTTGAATGACACCAGAATTTAAGCCAATTATTAAAGCTGATCATCTTATCACTGTATTGTGGCATCATTCTAGGTGAAGGTAGGATACTGCTCAAGGTCAGGGTCATACCTGCCTGGGCTACATAATCAGAGAGCTCCTTGATGTCCCTTTTCATGTAGTCCAAGGAGGTACGTCTCAGGTTGTTGACACCAGCGTGGACAATGACTGAGTCGTACTTGTACCTGCTGTTGAGAGACCTGAGTGCTTGCATTATGTGGCAGATTCTAGCGCCCGACAGGCAGCTTACTGTGACCTTCTCCTTACTCAGTCTGGTGAGCTGGACGCCAGTGTGTCTGACTATGGAATCACCAATGACAAGTGTGTCTGGCATTTTGTTTGGCCTTAAGGGCTGTGACTGTTTGACACTCTGACTGTGTGGTCTATGTGTTGCATGTGTTGGGTCGTGAGGTAGTAGTTGTTTGGGTGTCTGCTTTGGTGGCCTCTGCTGTTTTGGTAAATTTTTGATCAGAGCCTCCAGTATGTCTTTGTGTGAGTATGTGTATGATTTGAAGTTGTGATGGTACCATGTGTGACTGGGTATGTATTGTGTGTGGTTACCTTCTCCTCCTGTCTGGTCTTGCCAGTCCTATGTTGAGAGAGCTCAGCCTCCAGTTTGGCCGTGATAGTTCCATCTCTCGCATGTATTTGTGTTTTGTGGGAGAAGGAGAGGATTGTCTGTGTACATGAGGCAATTGTAACATTGCCTCAATATTCCCAGGTTCACCAGTTAAGCTGGAGAGGACACTAGCAACTGATCCCTCGACATACAAGAAGTAGTAGATAAAGAGACTTTCAAAGGACTCGGGAAGTGGGTTTTAGGCTGGTGGGGTACTATCTATAATAAGAGTGCTTTATCAAGGTGCAAGTACTGTAGGAGTAAGTGCTAGGCTTTACAGATAGAGAATAGTCTACTTGGGAATCAAGTAGAGATGAACTTTTCAGTTATAGGATATGCTGGTTAGATCAGCAGTACAGCTCGAGGAAGGTAGTTCTAAGGGAAAATTTGAAGAGTGGAATTTAGATGGCCGAATAGTTTAACCTTGTTTAACCGCCACTGCTCTTGTGTGCAACAGTGGCAACTCCGCTAATCAGCTAACGCCGTTTAGCGTGTTTTATAGCAGGGGGCTGAAGGGAGCTAGGAATTGGCCCAAAACGACCAATGGACTACTAGTTTCTGGCTGAAACTTCACCAAATTGGACAAAAAGGCCACTCAGTGCTTCCCACTCCCACTGGTAAGCAAAGAAACTTCCTTCCTTCCTAATAAGGCAATGGATCAGTAACGGGAACTAAAAACAAAGCCCAGGGATCAGCAACTCTGGAACTGAACTACTCTAGTCCAGTAAGGCGGAAAACAAGAGATTTTTGTTTTATTACAGAGATAAGGAAAAAAACAGACAGTAAATGCTATAAATGCTGTAAATCAGCTAGCGCACTTTAGTGTGTAGCCTACAGAAACAATTTGCAACAATTAGTAACTTAAAGTGCAATAAACAGTGTAAAATGCAGAAATCACTTAAAGTAGCAGTAAAACAGGTGAAATGCAGTCGCTAGCTTAATAACAGTGGGAAAGCCACAAAAAATACTTACATCTGGTAGAAAGTCACTCTTTTAGCTCTTTGCTGCTTGGATCACTCTGCAGGCCACCACGAGGATCTGTGCTGAGTTGGTACAAGCTGGAAAATGCGTGTTTAGCGTGTTTTATAGCAGGGGGCTGAAAGGAGCTAGGAATTGGCCCAAAATGACCAATGGACTACTAGTTTCTGGCTGAAACTTCAACAATTCGGACAAAAAGGCTGCTCAGTGCTTCCCACTCCCACTGGTAAGCAAAGGAACTTCCCTCCTTCCTAATAAGGCAATGGATCAGTAACAGGAACTAAAAACAAAGCCCAGGGATCAGCAACTCTGAAAATGGACTACTCTAGTTCAGTAAGGTGGGAAAACAAGAGATTTTTTTATACAGAGACAAGGAAAAAAACAGACAGTAAATGCTTTTAAGCAGCTAGCACACTTGAGTGTGTTAGCCTACAGGTAAAATTAAGCAACAAATAACTTTTTAAGAGTGCAAAACAGTTAATCAACACAAAAACAGTTTAAATAGAATGCAGAGCTGTATAAACAGGCTAAGATGCAGTCGCTAAGCAGTAAATATTCAAAAAGCCAGAAAAAATACTTAAATCAGTTATAGCAATTACAGTTATAACAAATGCTCTGAAATATACTGTATATTTCCAATATGTTTGAGAAGGACAGTCAGAACACAAGAAGGTTCAGGCGAAAAAGAAAAAAAAGTTTTGTTTTACTTTTTGAAAAGGGAAAAAGGAGGAACAGAAGGCCTTATCAAATGTTCTCTCTGTATTAAGAAGAATGAGCTAATGACACTAGACTGGGAGGTGTGTCACAGTAGGGGCGGGCAACTGCAAAACCACCAGGTATAAGAGCAAGACACCAACAGGGAGGGAGGGTGGGACAAAATAGCCTAAGACAGCAAGACACCAACAGGGAGGGAGGGTGGGACAAAATAGCCTAAGACAGCAAGCACTACAGAGTCAAATGAAAGTTTTTAAACAGATAAGGATTTGTGAAGATTCTGAATAGACAAAGTGCTTTATATATATTAAATTATAAAAACAGTAATCTGTAAAAATAATCAAAAGATACTTATATTTTGTAGCTCAGTTGCGGTCAAACAACTTCTCCAGCCTGCACTGTGTGCAAAGACAGAGACCCTACCAAAGTTAGGGCAAGACCAGAACAACAACTTTTTTTTTTACAAGAACACAAAAGAACCAGCCCCCACTAGCCAAGAGATAATTACACAGAGTAAATGTTTCAGTTTATACAATAGCCTAAGACAGCAAGCACTACAGTGTCAAATGAAAGTTTTAAACAGATAAGGATTTGTGAAGATTCTGAATAGACAAAGTGCTTTATATATATTAAATTATAAAAACAGTAATCTGTAAAAATAATCAAAAGATACTTATATTTTGTAGCTCAATTGCGGTCATACAACTTCTCCAGCCTGCACTGTGTGCAAAGATAGAGACCCTACCAAAGTTATGGCAAGACCAGAACAACAACTTTTTTTTTACAAGAACACAAAAGAACCAGCCCCCACTAGCCAAGAGATAATTACACAGAGTAAAAGTTTCAGTTTATACAATAGCCTAAGACAGCAAGCACTACAAAGTCAAATGAAAGTTTTTAAACAGATATTGATTTGTGAAGATTCTGAACAGACAAAGTGCTTTATATATATTAAATTATAAAAACAGTAATCTGTAAAAATAATCAACAGATACTTATATTTTGTAGCTCAGTTGCGGTCAAACAACTTCTCCAGCCTGCACTGTGTGCAAAGACAGAGACCCTACAAAAGTTAGGGCAAGACCAGAACAACAACTTTTTTTTTTACAAGAACACAAAAGAACCAGCCCCCACTAGCCAAGAGATAATTACACAGAGTAAATGTTTCAGTTTATACAATAGCCTAAGACAGCAAGCACTACAGAGTCAAATGAAAGTTTTAAACAGATAAGGATTTGTGAAGATTCTGAATAGACAAAGTGCTTTATATATATTAAATTATAAAAACAGTAATCTGTAAAATAATCAAAACATACTTATATTTTGTAGCTCAGTTGCGGTCAAACAACTTCTCCAGCCTGCACTGTGTGCAAAGACAGAGACCCTACCAAAGTTGGGCAAGACCAGAACAACAACTTTTTTTTACAAGAACACAAAAGAACCAGCCCCCACTAGCCAAGAGATAATTACACAGAGTAAATGTTTCAGTTTATACAATAGCCTAAGACAGCAAGCACTACAGAGTCAAATGAAAGTTTTTAAACAGATAAGGATTTGTGAAGATTCTGAATAGACAAAGTGCTTTATATATATTAAATTATAAAAACAGTAATCTGTAAAAATAATCAAAAGATACTTATATTTTGTAGCTCAGTTGCGGTCAAACAACTTCTCCAGCCTGCACTGTGTGCAAAGACAGAGACCCTACCAAAGTTAGGGCAAGACCAGAACAACAACTTTTTTTTTACAAGAACACAAAAGAACCAGCCCCCACTAGCCAAGAGATAATTACACAGAGTAAATGTTTCAGTTTATACAATAGCCTAAGACAGCAAGCACTACAGAGTCAAATGAAAGTTTTAAACAGATAAGGATTTGTGAAGATTCTGAATAGACAAAGTGCTTTATATATATTAAATTATAAAAACAGTAATCTGTAAAAATAATCAAAAGATACTTATATTTTGTAGCTCAGTTGCGGTCAAACAACTTCTCCAGCCTGCACTGTGTGCAAAGACAGAGACCCTACCAAAGTTAGGGCAAGACCAGAACAACAACTTTTTTTACAAGAACACAAAAGAACCAGCCCCCACTAGCCAAGAGATAATTACACAGAGTAAATGTTTCAGTTTATACAATAGCCTAAGACAGCAAGCACTACAGAGTCAAATGAAAGATTTAAACAGATAAGGATTTGTGAAGATTCTGAATAGACAAAGTGCTTTATATATATTAAATTATAAAAACAGTAATCTGTAAAATAATCAAAAGATACTTATATTTTGTAGCTCAGTTATGTCAAACAACTTCTCCAGCCTGCACTGTGTGCAAAGACAGAGACCCTACCAAAGTTAGGGCAAGACCAGAACAACAACTTTTTTTTACAAGAACACAAAAGAACCAGCCCCCACTAGCCAAGAGATAATTACACAGAGTAAATGTTTCAGTTTATACAATAGCCTAAGACAGCAAGCACTACAGAGTCAAATGAAAGTTTTTAAACAGATAAGGATTTGTGAAGATTCTGAATAGACAAAGTGCTTTATATATATTAAATTATAAAAACAGTAATCTGTAAAAATAATCAAAAGATACTTATATTTTGTAGCTCAGTTGCGGTCAAACAACTTCTCCAGCCTGCACTGTGTGCAAAGACAGAGACCCTACCAAAGTTAGGGCAAGACCAGAACAACAACTTTTTTTTACAAGAACACAAAAGAACCAGCCCCCACTAGCCAAGAGATAATTACAC
Source organism: Protopterus annectens (assembly GCF_019279795.1). Classification (NCBI taxonomy): domain Eukaryota; kingdom Metazoa; phylum Chordata; order Ceratodontiformes; family Protopteridae; genus Protopterus; species Protopterus annectens. The sequence continues at coordinate 1,715,878,939 of NC_056733.1, read as the reverse complement.
AGAGTAAATGTTTCAGTTTATACAATAGCCTAAGACAGCAAGCACTACAGAGTCAAATGAAAGCTTTTAAACAGATAAGGATTTGTGAAGATTCTGAATAGACAAAGTGCTTTATATATATTAAATTATAAAAACAGTAATCTGTAAAATAATCAAAAGATACTTATATTTTGTAGCTCAGTTGCGGTCAAACAACTTCTCCAGCCTGCACTGTGTGCAAAGACAGAGACCCTACCAAAGTTAGGGCAAGACCAGAACAACAACTTTTTTTTACAAGAACACAAAAGAACCAGCCCCCACTAGCCAAGAGATAATTACACAGAGTAAATGTTTCAGTTTATACAATAGCCTAAGACAGCAAGCACTACAGAGTCAAATGAAAGTTTTAAACAGATAAGGATTTGTGAAGATTCTGAATAGACAAAGTGCTTTATATATATTAAATTATAAAAACAGTAATCTGTAAAAATAATCAAAAGATACTTATATTTTGTAGCTCAGTTGCGGTCAAACAACTTCTCCAGCCTGCACTGTGTGCAAAGACAGAGACCCTACCAAAGTTAGGGCAAGACCAGAACAACAACTTTTTTTTTACAAGAACACAAAAGAACCAGCCCCCACTAGCCAAGAGATAATTACACAGAGTAAATGTTTCAGTTTATACAATAGCCTAAGACAGCAAGCACTACAGTGTCAAATGAAAGTTTTTAAACAGATAAGGATTTGTGAAGATTCTGAATAGACAAAGTGCTTTATATATATTAAATTATAAAAACAGTAATCTGTAAAAATAATCAAAAGATACTTATATTTTGTAGCTCAATTGCGGTCATACAACTTCTCCAGCCTGCACTGTGTGCAAAGATAGAGACCCTACCAAAGTTATGGCAAGACCAGAACAACAACTTTTTTTTTACAAGAACACAAAAGAACCAGCCCTCACTAGCCAAGAGATAATTACACAGAGTAAAAGTTTCAGTTTATACAATAGCCTAAGACAGCAAGCACTACAAAGTCAAATGAAAGTTTTTAAACAGATAAGGATTTGTGAAGATTCTGAACAGACAAAGTGCTTTATATATATTAAATTATAAAAACAGTAATCTGTAAAAATAATCAACAGATACTTATATTTTGTAGCTCAGTTGCGGTCAAACAACTTCTCCAGCCTGCACTGTGTGCAAAGACAGAGACCCTACAAAAGTTAGGGCAAGACCAGAACAACAACTTTTTTTTTTACAAGAACACAAAAGAACCAGCCCCCACTAGCCAAGAGATAATTACACAGAGTAAATGTTTCAGTTTATACAATAGCCTAAGACAGCAAGCACTACAGAGTCAAATGAAAGTTTTAAACAGATAAGGATTTGTGAAGATTCTGAATAGACAAAGTGCTTTATATATATTAAATTATAAAAACAGTAATCTGTAAAAATAATCAAAAGATACTTATATTTTGTAGCTCAGTTGCGGTCAAACAACTTCTCCAGCCTGCACTGTGTGCAAAGACAGAGACCCTACCAAAGTTGGGCAAGACCTTTACAATAACACAAAAGAACCAGCCCCCACAAGCCAAGAGATAATTACACAGAGTAAATGTTTCAGTTTATACAATAGCCTAAGACAGCAAGCACTACAGAGTCAAATGAAAGTTTTTAAACAGATAAGGATTTGTGAAGATTCTGAATAGACAAAGTGCTTTATATATATTAAATTATAAAAACAGTAATCTGTAAAAATAATCAAAAGATACTTATATTTTGTAGCTCAGTTGCGGTCAAACAACTTCTCCAGCCTGCACTGTGTGCAAAGACAGAGACCCTACCAAAGTTAGGGCAAGACCAGAACAACAACTTTTTTTTTTACAAGAACACAAAAGAAACAGCCCCCACTAGCCAAGAGATAATTACACAGAGTAAATGTTTCAGTTTATACAATAGCCTAAGACAGCAAGCACTACAGAGTCAAATGAAAGTTTTTAAACAGATAAGGATTTGTGAAGATTCTGACTAGACAAAGTGCTTTATATATATTAAATTATAAAAACAGTAATCTGTAAAAATAATCAAAAGATACTTATATTTTGTAGCTCAGTTGCGGTCAAACAACTTCTCCAGCCTGCACTGTGTGCAAAGACAGAGACCCTACCAAAGTTAGGGCAAGACCAGAACAACAACTTTTTTTTTTACAAGAATACAAAAGAACCAGCCCCAACTAGCCAAGAGATAATTACACAGAGTAAATGTTTCAGTTTATACAATAGCCTAAGACAGCAAGCACTACAGAGTCAAATGAAAGCTTTTAAACAGATAAGGATTTGTGAAGATTCTGAATAGACAAAGTGCTTTATATATATTAAATTATAAAAACAGTAATATGTAAAAATAATCAAAAGATACTTATATTTTGTAGCTCAGTTGCGGTCAAACAACTTCTCCAGCCTGCACTGTGTGCAAAGACAGAGACCCTACCAAAGTTAGGGCAAGACCAGAACAACAACTTTTTTTTACAAGAACACAAAAGAACCAGCCCCCACTAGCCAAGAGATAATTACACAGAGTAAATGTTTCAGTTTATACAATAGCCTAAGACAGCAAGCACTACAGAGTCAAATGAAAGATTTAAACAGATAAGGATTTGTGAAGATTCTGAATAGACAAAGTGCTTTATATATATTAAATTATAAAAACAGTAATCTGTAAAAATAATCAAAAGATACTTATATTTTGTAGCTCAGTTGCGGTCAAACAACTTCTCCAGCCTGCACTGTGTGCAAAGACAGAGACCCTACCAAAGTTAGGGCAAGACCAGAACAACAACTTTTTTTTTTACAAGAACACAAAAGAACCAGCCCCAACTAGCCAAGAGATAATTACACAGAGTACATGTTTCAGTTTATACAATAGCCTAAGACAGCAAGCACTACAGAGTCAAATTAAAGTTTTTAAACAGATAAGGATTTGTGAAGATTCTGAATAGACAAAGTGCTTTATATATATTAAATTATAAAAACAGTAATCTGTAAAAATAATCAAAAGATACTTATATTTTGTAGCTCAGTTGTGGTCAAACAACTTCTCCAGCCTGCACTGTGTGCAAAGACAGAGACCCTACCAAAGTTAGGGCAAGACCAGAACAACAACTTTTTTTTTTTACAAGAACACAAAAGAACCAGCCCCCACTAGCCAAGAGATAATTACACAGAGTAAATGTTTCAGTTTATACAATAGCCTAAGACAGCAAGCACTACAGAGTCAAATGAAAGTTTTTTAAACAGATAAGGATTTGTGAAGATTCTGAATAGACAAAGTGCTTTATATATATTAAATTATAAAAACAGTAATCTGTAAAAATAATCAAAAGATACTTATATTTTGTAGCTCAGTTGCGGTCAAACAACTTCTCCAGCCTGCACTATATATATATACATACATATATATATATATATATATATATATATATATATATACATATATATATATATATATATATATATATGTATATATATATATATATATATATATATATGTATATATATATATATATATATATATATATATATATATATATAAATATATATATATATATATATATATATATATATTTATATATATGTATATATATATATATATATACATATATATAGGTATATATATATATATATATATATATATATATATATATATATATATATATATATATATATACATATATATATATATATATTATATATATATATGTATGTGTGTGTACATACTTATATACATTTCCTATGCTGGGCGCTGCTTACACCCACACAAGCGCACTCTCATATGCTTACTGTCTGTTACATATGTTTACTGCCGCTTATTTGTGCTTGCTTGTGTCTTATTCATTATGACAGTACCACTTTGATTGAAAGGATCTGGTTAAAAGTCCCATGCGATACTCAAGTTCAGTTTTGCATGTTATTATGTCGGTTTTACAGCAGAACGACATTCATTCCACATGGAAAATGATATGTGCTATAGTCTAACTTGAACTGTGAATGCCTCTTCATTAGGTGGATGCTCTAACCACTACACTATTGGTGTTCTGCTTCATTTATATGTATACCCATGGTTCATAGTTACCCAAGCACATGCCTCAACACTTCACTAACACAGCAGGCATCCATTTTCCTGTTGGGAATCCACACCACTGCACATGTGCCATTCCCTACTGCTCTGGACCCATCCCGCATGTTGACTCACTCCAAGTATATTCAGACTTCCCAAGTCTATAGTCCTGGCACATGCATTCATATGATGGTCATGGTGTTCATATGATCATCTGGTTTTAGGCTCATCCAAATGGGGACCGGGACTGTCCTATACCCGTTTGAAATTCATACTTAGCATGTGGGCAAAGTTAGTCTCACTATTAGCATTCTACCTGTGGTTAGAAAAAGCTTGATATGTCAGCACTAGATAATACGGGTGTTCTGCTGCTGTTTTCCTTCGCATTCATTATGAATGCTTTCTTGTGCCCATGTTTGTCCTGTAGATATATATATATATATATATATATATATATATATATATATACATATATATATATATATATATATGTATATATATATATATATATATATAAATGTATATATATTTATATATATATATATATATATATATATATATATATATATATATATATATATATATATATGTATATATATATATATATATATATATATATGTATATATATATATATATATATATATATATAAAATATCTGTACGTACGCATGCATATACATCTACACGATTAATTACTTTGATCATACTGTTGAATGACTGTGCTGTCTGCTATGTTTGTGATAACATCAGAGTTAGGTATAACTGCCGTGGCTTAATGGTAAATCATATTGGTTGTGGTGTGTAGGGTCCTGGTGTCGAGCCTGGCCAAGGCAGTTTATTGTGTTGCTGGGCAGAACAAAGGCCATTGGACAAAGGGTGAGTACAACACTTTTCAGCAGCGGTTTTCTGCTTCGCCATGTTTAACCGCCCTTTCCTCTCACGCAAACACCTTCTGCATTCTTACTGTGATACGTCACCCCAGTTTACATTTAAATGGTATTATATTGTTATACAGCATAAAATTAGCAGGATATGCTCATATACGGATTACGCGTCGTAAATGGTGTGTGCTACAGTTGAACCGGCAACTTCTGCTCGATAGTTGGATGCTCTAACCACTACACTATTGCTGTGCTGCTTCATTTGCATGCATACCCATGGTTGATAGTTACCTGAACAAATGCAGCAAAACATCACTAATACAGCCGTCATCCATTCTCCGTTCCAAAATAAACCACACCACTACACATGCGCCACTCCCTACTGCTCTAGACATGTCCCGTATGTTGGCTCACTCCAAGTATATTCAGACGTCCCAAGCCTATTGTCCTGGGACATACGTTCATATAATGGTCAGGGTGTTCAATTAGTCTTCTGGTTTTTCACTCGGCTGACTTGGGACTGGGACTGCCCTGTACCTGTTTGAAAGTCAGACTTAGCTCGTGGACAGTTAATTCCACTGTTAGCATCCTACCTCTGGTTGGAGACGCAGGAGGTTTGCTCACCTCTGGGCAGCTTGATATGACAGCACTAAATAATACAGGGGGTTCTGCTGCTGTTTCCCTTCACATTCGTTATGACTGCTTTATTGTGACCATGTTCCTTTTTCGTGTGTATGTATATATATATATATATATATATATATATATATATATATATATATATATATATATATGTCTGTACATACACATGCATATACAACTACATACTTATTTACATTTCCCATACTGTTGAATTACCGCCACGCATACCTGCTTACATCAGCTTGTAAGTTACTTAATCACCCTATACCCGATGGCCATTATTCTGGGCATCATATAAAATTAGCAGCTCTTGCATGGCTTGGACCCAGGAATAGAAACACCTTAGTTACCGGTTTGACCACTACACCATCTGTGGTGCATTCTGCATGGATGGTAGTTAAGATATATGACTTTACTACAGGCATTCCACACTACTGGCAACAAATGTGACAGTCAGTTGGTGTACATATGTATAGTACATGTTAATGTTCATATGTATACATTTGCAAGTATACATATTTATAAATAGGACACATACTTGACAACTACTTATATGCATGTATGAGTGATGTGTAGCTGTAGCTATGCGTATATACGTATGTACATTTATAGATGTATGACTACATATCTGGGATTGTACATGGCCATGTATATGAACACCCGCATCTGGGAGGGACGTGTACCGTTTGCATACAGGGGTTGTGTGCATCATTACAACGTGGAACCTGGACAGGGTATACAATTTGTTGATGTGTACTATTTGGACGATGGCTACGGGGAAGCTTCTAGGGAACATGTGAAAGGTATATATTCCCGATAATGCACATGGGGAGACGTGCATCACGGTCAGGTGTTTAATCCCGGGTCTTAGGTTATGCAGGACCGGCTGGAGGCCGAGCAGGGTTGTGGACAACTACTGCTAATGCAACTTGTGTCCGGATATCTAAGGGGCTGGACATCGTGTTGTGCCACCAAGTCTAACCTTTAGAACAGACACTTATCCCATGAGGGATGTCCAAAAATTGTGGACGCCAATGACTCCCATTCTTTTGGCTATATGAAAATGAGGGAGGGTTATACTAGCATGGGACACCTAGTTTGCAAGCCTGAGACTGCCTAGGGTGAGACTGCCTACTAGATGTGGGTAGGGGACACTATGTGCAGATATGGTTGGCCCAAGCTAGCAGCCCGAGTATGGGTGGTTTTGGTGGATGTTCAGCAAGGGGGGGATGGAGTGCTGTGGAGGGGATGATGGGTATTCAGTTATGTATCCAGGTGTATAGGGGTTGGATGGCGCAGTTCAGGCCAGACCATTATGTGGGCGTGAGCTGGTACCATTTCTGTACACGTGTATCACACATTTTAAAGTTCATATGTTTGTGGGATTGTGTTCTGCAGTATGGCCTGTCAGCATGTATTGGGGATGTGAATGTACGTTCTTTGGTTTCCTTTTTGATTCATCCACTGCTCCCTTGTATACCTCCAGTTCACCTATTGTACATCTGACCCAGTCTCCCCTTGGCGAATTATTACATTACCCGTCACCCCCCCCCTAAATTCCACAAACACACCATCCATCCCTTCTCTGGTTGCTGGCCCATGGCACAGATAGCAGTACACATTGCGTACTCTACATATCTCTGGTACCAATATGGTTGTGAGGACAACCCTAGCATATCTGGTCTTCCACATGCTGTACTTCACGCACATAGGTACACGCAAATACTTATCTTTCATGAAATGCTAGGTTGACCCGGGTAATACCCATTCATCTTTGGGCCATCCAGACAATGACAAGGACAAGGACAACTCGGATTGCGAATGGGAAGATATTGAGCGAATGCTCTGTCCATTGGTAGGGTTGCCTCCTTTTCAAATGGCCAAAGTGGGACATTTTCGGCACAAACATCAGATTTTACAGGCTGACACATACGGTCAGTACAAAGGATAGAACTTAACTGTTTTGCTTAAATAAAAGCTTATTCCTGTTGCATTTTAGTTGCTTATTCTGTTTCTTATAACATTTAGGTATTTTAGATACAGAATAACTGTTTTATGCAACTATTACATAAAATATAGGAAATAATTTTGTCCTACAATCTCAGGACATTTGCCATTTTTAAAATTTTTTGTCAGGACACAACTGCCCAAAGAGGGACTGTCCCTCACAAAGTGAGACAGGTGGTAACCCTAACCATTGGGCTAGGCTTAGCAAAGGTCAGCGGCAGGCAAACATGCTGTGTTTCGCTTCCACTTGGTATAAAAATCAACACTACAATGAAATACTGACACAGGGTTTTAAATGTCATTGTTCTAGGGACAGGGCACAATATTCAGCTACGTGCTTGTGTGTTTACTCCTGTGATTTTATTTTGGTGTTCGCGAAACTCTCTTGTATGCTTTGCATACATTTCAGTATCCATGGACACTGACAGGAGTGATTACTATTAGAGGCAGGCTGTACTAGTCAGCATTTAAGGTTGTGCGACTGTAGCCAACATGTTCACGCCTCTGTGCGGCGCTTAAACACACCCCATGCACCTGCGCATGTTTCCTGTGTACATGGACGGTGCGGCAGTGCGCCTTCATTAATATGCATATGGTGCTGCTGCGCCATCTCAATGCCGCACACTCAGCACAAGGCTAACGCCGTCCTTGCGCCAGGCTTCATGAATCCTGGGGCATGACTTTCTGTCTGTGTAAATAGCTTGTAAACTAGTTTCCCAGAGCCTCAGTTAAGCCTGTATTATGTTTCTTGGCAACAAGGAAAGGAATTTACACACTACTATTAAAAAGAAAAAAAAAAAAACAGTACTTGCTCAATTCCAGATCACTAAGATATAGAACAGATATGATAAATAAAATAATTAACTTTTATAATGAGGCATTGCAAAAGAACACTGATAAGAAATACTAAGAAGACATTTGATTAAAAGAATTAGAAAATAAGAAATGTGATAAGGAGATAGAAACAGTAATTACTTGAAAAAAAAATTCAACCAACAAAACCTTATTAACTTTAATAAAGTCAAAACTGCAGAGATCAGTATATTTGCATTTGTGTCTTAGTTCATTGCAAAGCACTGACTACTATTAAACAGTCAGTGCTATATAGTGTATGCTGATGTGTTGTCTATTGCCGGACACAGATGCTGGGAGCTTTCTCCATCACTAAATGCATAATTTATGTCTGACCAGGCGATTCTTAGTTTTATTCTCGGGGAAAAACAAAAATGCATTCATTATGAGCTAGCACTTGCTACAGTTCATGCCCCACAGTTATTCTTCTTGCATTTGCTGTTAGACAGGCTATCAGTTTTCAGGGGTAACTTAATGTGATACGTAAGGCCATTAAGAAATTGTTATACAAACTTTCTTTCCTAAAGTATGTCTCTTCTTGTTCTCTATAAATCTTAACACACTGTTTATTTTGTTATTTAAGAAAAATCATGAAATCTTTAGTAGACTTTGTTGTGCAGCAACATTAAACATTTAAGCTCAAAGTGCTTTGAACATGGGTCTTGCATACCTGACAAGGGTGCATAGGAGTACTATCACCTACCTCTGCAGAGAATACTCAAGAGCTAATAAGAGACTCAGAAGATATATGGGAATTTGGAATTCTGATAGCATCTTATAAATCAAATCACTACTGGTCATTGCACGCATAACTTATATGGAATCTATCAGATTATGTAAAGTGATGTTTTAATGTTATGCAAAGGCTATGTTGATGCCTTAAAGTCACTTGATGGGAACCAAGTCTAGGTATGAAGTCATCATGATAGCCTCTATTCAGAAAAGACACATTGATTCATTAGACTGTGATGGTGGTAAGCAATGAAATGGCTTTTTTGTGGTTTATGTCATGTGGCTGATTGTTTGTGTTATTAACATGGCCCATAAGAAAGGAATAGATAAGCACTGACATCAGTGATCTCACAGTGTTTTCCAGCACCTTCCAAATTATTCATGCAGTTATACACAGTCAGCACATAATAACAATGTACAGAGTACATCAAAAGCAAAGATGGTAATGCAGTTGCAGAAGTGTTGACATTGCTCGTTTACCGAGCTTGGTTCTCCAGTTTGGTACTAGACTACCTTATATGCAGAGTTGTCTTGCCCACGCTGTGTCTATAAGGGCTTTCACTATCTGAATCAGTTTTTCCTGCATCCTGAAGAAACAGCATATTTTAAATGTTTTCACTTCAGAATTCCCTTAATTGTATGTTTTTTTGAGAGTGAATGAGTGTGTTGGCCCTGTGATGGAATGATGCTACATTAGGATAATTTCCTATATGTTGTGCCAATTGAGTACCAGGTTTGACTCCATCTCCCATGTTACCATAAACTGGATTAGGTGCATAATTAGAGAGTGACTACACGAATGAAAGAATGAATTACTGAACCAGTCAATCAATCGACATCAAATCATATGAACAGAGAGTTGTAAATGTTAATGGAGGCAGGTGCTCACATTATTTTTCTGAGTCAAAGATTTGTGGACAGTCTCAAAGCAAGAAAGGTTGCTAGTACAAATACCTCCCTGAATCACCTGGTAATGTATCATATCACTGCCCTTTTTATTGTCTGTAAATGTGAAGAGAATTTGCTTTCTAAATTCCTCATGGCTCTTTATGACTCTAATATATGGTGGGAGATAGAGGTGACAAAAAGTAGGAAGGACAAGGTAATTATCCTTCAATCTGATTTATGATCATTGCAGAGAGGACACTGTTTGTGAACTGGCCTCACTTGTTGTTTATGTACCCACATCTTAAGGTCACAGGCTGACTAGATTATAATTAAGTAGACAGAGTTTAACCACTAACAGCTCAATTGCTATATACTAATGCAGTCATTAACTGAGACTCATATGCTCTTTCCCAATAATTTAGTACTAAATGTGATGTTAGTCTACACAGAGATTTTTTTTCTGTTATTTAGAAGTAACTGTGGCACATGGCTGATCTACAGAAGGCAACTAACATGGAGCGAAGAAACACAGAGCTCTCTAGCTAAGGTGTATTTACCAGCTGATATTCATTTATTGTAGCTGTAACTGATGACTAATGAAGCTAAATAGATGAGCCAAATCCTTAGGACAGAGAATACTCTACACTTTAAAGTGATGTTCCTTTAGATCTTACAACTCTCCAGAAATGAGTATAGCAAAAATACTAGGCAGAATTGCTTTGGTCTTCTGTAGATTTAAATGGAGAGGATGAATGCCATGTCATGCATGTGTGCTTCTTTTGTATAAACAAATTATCATTCCGTTACCCATAGAATTCAACTAAAAAGGATGTCCTCAAGGTTATAGTAAGAGATAATAGTTGTAGTATCCAAAGATCTCAGGTTCTTTGTCTGATCTGCCAGACCAGCTATCTGGAATTTTTGTAAAATAATTCTATGTAATTTGTGAATATTGATATAATTTAAACAGAACTGTGTGTTATGTACTGAGCTTCATTAATGTAACCACAGCATACCCTGCTGGAACATAGAATATTAACTTGCAAAACGTAAGGATAGTAGAGGTTAAGTTACTTTATAGCTGGGCCCTAAACAAGAGATGTTATCTCTTAGTTTCAATGCAGAAGCAGGCACACTATCTAGAGCTAGAAGTTTTTGTATTGTCTTGAAAGAAAAGTAATTACTAGGTTTAAAATGTAAAGTGTTTCATTGTTTTATGACTTCCAAGATCTGCAAACATCGGAGATATGTATTTTAACACAGAGATGTTAAATTCTATTAGTTTCTGTTTTAGCCTGGGAACTGAAGTCAGGTGACAAAAAGTGATGTCATCCAGGCTAACCCAGCAGTAAAACATAATATTGATTTAAGAACTCTCTCAGACAGAGACTGGGCATTTCGTATTTTGTCTTGGACCTAGAAAGAACATCTACTCATCATCATCATCTGCACTTGCCTGCCTGTAAGTAAGATTTAGGGCATAGTATCTCTTTTAGATATAGATAGGAATATAGTAAAGATTAGTTTACATGCATTTATTTGAGACTGTTCTGCAATGTTGTTTTAAAATATTTTCTGTGATTTTGAACTCTGAAGTTACTGTATTGATTGATTGAGTATTGTCTTGTTCTTTGTTTATTATTAAATATATTTATACCTATCCTTGTGGCTAGTATTGTGAGACATATTTAAGCTCCTAGAGTACTTGCATATCTATTTGGTGACACTGTACCAGCCATTCCTAATAGTCTGGTGCTTGGTCAAAACTACCATTTGGATATTGTAACATTACACGATAGGATTGGACACCTTTTGTAAGGACCTTATAATAGATGATAAGAGGGGTTGGTGACAGTGGGAACTACCTTTTAGTCTGGGCAGAAGGGAGTATAGCTAGTCAACCTGTGCCAGACTTCCCCAGGTGTGTGTGTGTGTGTGTGTGTGTGTGTGTGTGTGTGTGTGTGTGTGTGTGTGTGTGTGTGTGTGTGCATTTTTATATAAACCAAATCTCCAAGTGTGCATGTGTCAGCTATTTGGCCAGGGACATGAAGCACTGGTTGGGCAGAGAGGGTGCTTGAGGTCCTGGGGGTGCCCCTCATCTGAGATATTAACCCTATAGGTGTGCCAGTGGGGAGTCTTACTGGGGATCTTGAGAGACAGGAAGAAACCAGCTCCAGACTGACTGTGATCGCTGTATGCTCCTAAGGGAAATTCCACTTTACTGTGCATGTACTTGTCATCCTTCCAGTGTGTACATCCCCTAGCTGTTGCCAGTAGTGGTAACTGAGGCTACTTGATTACTGGACCAGTGCAGGGGCTTCACACTATTCATAAATGTGTATTGAATTCAGTTGAGATTGTTGAATGATGTATTTTGCAAAATGTTGCCTTACTTGGTTATTTTATTCTATAATTGTTGTGTCACCTGCCATGTAGGTTAGGTTTATGTGTTTATATAATAGGAATTAAATGAGGAGATATCTGACAGTTTTGCATACAGTATTAGTCTTATAAGTTGATAATGAGCTTCATTGAATAATTCGGGGTTTTCATTCCACTAGCCCTCATGTTCCTGTTCTTTGTCTATGAGCAAGTCACAAACATCAAACAGTTATAAGTTCACCCTAAAATGAGACTTATGACTAATACATTTACCTAGTTAATAAATAAATAAAATGCAATAAAATAAAATAGATTATACAAAGGAGAGAAGTGAATAGTAGAAAGAAACCAAAGGTGACAAGAAAGAGCAGTTGATAATTTAGAATGCAAGAAGAATGTGCAAGAAAAGTCAAGAGATAAGACATACTACTATACTTTCTTGCAGGTAAGGGAAGATTAACATAGGTTGGAAAATGTCAAGATTCAAATGTGGTGTAGAGTGGATGAAAAGCTTAGGAGAATTTGAAAGGAGATTGGGTACATATAGTCTTAGGAAGACCACAGCATGGGTGGCTAGTAACAAAGTGGAGGAAGGAACTGTAGTGTTCAGAAACTACTTATAGTAAATGTCAGGTGGACAAGCAGGTCAGAAATTACTGATCAAGCTGCAGTGAGAACTATCTGAAGACAAGTCCTAGGCCAGGTAACTCAAGAAGTGAGAAAGCTTTTCACAGATGGCTGGTGTTTCAAGCTACATGTTAGCAGCAATGGCTTGACAGGCAAACAGAAGAGGTACAGGGAAGACTACATGAAGTGCCCATGACATGATACATTTTGTAGTGTGTAGTAGTATTTTTCGAGCTACTATTTGTGATTCCTCACAACTGACAACAGTAATCAAGGAGCCTCAGTCCTCATCACTAGCACCAGTGGGGGGGGGGGGCGTACATTGGGAGGATGACAAGTACACACACAATACTTCCAGATGCAGCTCTCTGAGTCAAGTGCAATTTCCCTTAAGAGCACATAGAGACCACAGTCAGCCCAGAGCTGGTTTCTCCATCTTTCTCTAGATCCCCAGTAAGACTCCTGACTGGCGGGCACAGTTATAGAGTTGAGATATCAGCTAAGTGGCCAAGCCAAGATCTCCAGCACCCTCTCTGTCCAACCAGTGCTTCCTGTCCCTGCCCAAGTAGCTGACAAACACACTCTGTGAGGTTTGTTTTACACACAGACACACATGGGATAGGCTGGCACATGTTTACTAGCTGTGCCCCCTTCTGCCCAGACTATAAGGTAGCTATTACTGCCACCAGCCAACTCTTTATCAGCTACTTTAAGGCCCTTAAAAAAGGGTGTCCAATTTTACTCTGTAATGTTACTATCAATACAAATAGTAGTTAGACCAAGAGCAAGGCTATTAGGAGTGGTCTACACAGTGTCACCAAATAAATAGGCAAGTACTCTCAAAACTTAAACATGTCTCACAAAGATCAGTCACAATGAAATGTTTAAATATATTTAATAATAAATAATAACAAAATACAATATTAAAGATATATATATATATATATATATATATATATATATATATATATATATATAGTAACATCAGAGTTCAAAATAACAGGAAATATTTAAAACAACATTGCAGGACAGTCTCAAATAAAAAAAGAAAAGCATCTAAACTTTGCTTCACTATATTCCTGACTGAATCTAAGAGAATGATACTGTTCCCTAGACTTACTTACTCATAGCAAGGCAGACGTGTGGTGAATGGATCTTGTCAGGTCAAAGACAAAATACAAAATGCTCCCTCTCTCAGAAAGTTCTTAAATTAATATTTCAAATATTACTGCTAGAATAGCTTGCAGGATGACATTACTTCTTGTCATCTGACTCTATCCCAGGTAAATTCCCCATTGATGCAGCTGGTAGCATTTAGCATCTACTTGTGAAAATACATAGACAAGGCTTTTCTTAGCTCTAAGGCAGGTCCTGGGAGTCATAAAACAATAAAAACACTTTCAAGACAATACAACAAACCTCTAGTTCTAGACATTGTGTCTGTTACTGCACTGAAACTGAAAGATAACATCCTTTTATTATGTGGCCATAATTTAATTTAATTTCAGCAATTTTTCTGAATTTAACTTCTGGTGTTCCAGTTTCCAATGTTAAAATACTGTATATACATCTACACATTTACAATAGTGCAGGTACATTTCTGTTCTAATCCACTAGGGTACACTGTGGTTACATTTTTAAGCTTGGTGCTTTACAAACCATTTTCAACACACACTTTTGTACCAACAGTTTGATATACACATAACATACATTTCTAATACATTTGTAACACAAGCATATGATTCATGTTGATATTCACAAATGACATAAAAATTTACAAAATTCCAGACAGCTGTCCTGGCAGTATCTCCTTTCATGAAACTATCCATGCCACTTGCTTGCATATTAAGAGAAGATAACATCTAGCACTACAGTAATTGGATGAAAACATAGAATGCTAAACATGGATTTAGACAAGTTAGTGACTGGATGTGGCATGGTTAAGAGAGAATCTCTATGTCACTGATAAAGATCACCTCTCTGTTGTTACAGCATGGCTGAAATGTGGAATTCAGAGGTATGCAAGGAAAATTATGCCCTTAAATAGAGGTGGAAAGGGGATAGCAATCATACTGCTAGGAGCAGAAAAGAAAATTAGTTATAGTTCTTGATAAAGCAAAAATAGAGACAGAAAGACAAAATAACAGAGAGTAGGAAGGAAAATGTGAAAAAGATTATGTTGCATTATACAATTCAGAAGTTAAAAGTACCAAACATAATGGGGAAAAACAGAAAAAAATGACAAACAAGAGTAGCTGAAACAGGGTCATGTTGATTAATGAAAAAATAAATATATAAATAAATATAGAATATAACATTTAGAAAAAAGTGGCATTAATATTGCTTTTACATACAATCTTACTAACAATAATTGAATTTGCCAAAAACGTGTAGTATTTTTAAGAAGATGTTAATAAATACCAAAGGATCAGGGGTTCAAAATTCTTCATTGTTTCAACAATACATTGTTGCAATTGTCAATGTTAATGATAACTTTCAAGCACTGACACTATTTTCCTGTTTTTGCAATAACATTGTCAACAGCTAGACTACTTAAGCACACCAAAATCTTCATTTTTTGCCTATTGTCAAAATAAGCCAACTGTTGAAATATTTGTGGTAGAAGTAGCTTTAAACAGTAACAGTTTAAAAAATAGAGTTCAGTTGCTTACAAATTTTCAATACAGACACCCTTTTGATGATAAAGAAATAATCCACAAGCATATTAAATTTAATAGGAAAGCTATTTATTTGAAATAAATACAGTTAAGCAATGTTCTTATAAAGTCTAAAAGCAAAATACATGTGTTCAAACAGACAGAATGTAAAAAGAAACTGTAACTAATACCTTTTCTTGACCTACTATTATCAGGGACTAAGTATATACTTTATTTTCTCTCTAACTCTGACTTGAAATTCCTAACAGTAGTTAAAAATCTTTGCAGACCATGCATTCCAGACTGAGATCTGTCTAGAAAAACAATCCACCTTCTAATTTCATAAGCAAGACAAAAATTCCTTGCCTAACCAATAATTTTCTCTCTAGTGTAAAGAGTGCTATGGAAAATTCCATTTATATCAATATTTTGTATCACACTTTTTCTGGAGGGGCTGAAACCAATAAGCCAGTATTCAAATATTGCAATGCATTTTGAGATGAAGGTACTGCAGATGTGCAGATATTTGAAAAACAGATTTAGATTCACTTTCTAACAGTTCTACCACATTTCCAATTAAATAAGTCTTATTCTCAGTCGTATTCACATTTTTTTTCAGTTTATGCTTTTTATACATTTTGCTTACTTCAAAATTTGCAAAAACTACATTTGTTTTTAAATGTAGATATCTGTAGGGTTTACTGTCATTTCTCCAATCGCACTTTGTGAAAGTTATCATTTCAATGAACCATAATAAGTGAAAAAAAATGACTGACACAAAAGTCGAACGCAGAAGTGGTGAATGTCAAATTCGACAAAATTCGAACATTTACCACACTTCCACAAGTGGCACTACTGTGCGACACAGCAAAGAACATTTTTGCAGGGGGGCAATCCCCCTTGCACCCCCTGCTTCTTATATATGCAAACTCTAAGATCACGCTACAGTGAGGGGAAAGCATACATTTCCCTATCCCCACTATAGTGTGATCTGCATTAAAATGTTGAAATTCACAACAGCAAATGCTGTACTGCATTTGCTGTTATGCATTTCAACAATTCTTTTTCGTTCTTTCATAATCTCGAATTGGGCCCTCGAACTAATGTAAATCAAATGAAGTCTGATTGCCCTTTTGATAGTAAACCTATTTATAGATATGCATACACACACATATATATACATATGTGTGCATTTGTGTGTGTGTGTGTGTGTGTGTGTGTGTGTGTGTGTGTGTGTGTGTGTGCACATTTTAGATGCACTAACAGAACATTAGTAACTGTTACAAAAGCTAATAACTCAGATGGTGACTTTTTGAACTCTTCTTTCCTGTCCAAAATTTGAAACTCATTCCTCTGACTCCAAGAACCTCGGTAAACACCAGCCAAGGGTCACCATTCTAATACTCAGTAAACACCAGTGAGGCCACCATTCTAATACTCAGTAAACACCAGGCAGGGCACATCATTCTAATACTCAGTAAACACCAACTAGGGGCACCATTCTAAAACTCAGTAAACACCAGCTTGGGATCAAACACCAGCTAGGGAACACCATTCTAATACTCAGTAAATGCCAGCTAAGGAGCATCATTCTAATACTCAGTAAACACCAGCTAGGGGGCACCATTGTAATACTCAGTAAACAGCAGCTAGGGGCACCATTCTAATACTCAGTAAACACCAGCTAAGGGCACCATTCTAATACTTTGAAAACTTGAACTAACTACAGGGACACACAACTGCAAAGAAAGTTGAAAACTATTGAATTGTATTGCAGTCATCCTCATGAGGTTTATTGTATTCAACCACCTTTACCACCAATGACATTTTCCAGAAAACTTGGTATCCAATAAATGTGTTTGCTGTCCAAACTTGTAGAATCTCTCTCTCTCTCTCTCTCTATATATATATATATATATATATATATATATATATATATATATATATACATATATATATATATATATATATATATATATATATATATAGATATGGTTGCAGTTCTCTTGTTATTTGGTTAACAAAGTAAACTGTAGTGCCGTTTATGCAAATTGTAGTTTGTGTAAACGACTGATTGAGAGACATCCAATTTGGTCAATGAAGGTGTATGGCTTTTTGTTAGGACAAGGAGTTTGTGTGTGAGTGTGAGTGTAGTAGGGTTATAGTAGGTAGGGGGATTATACAGAGTATAATATAGGGTATGCGTGATATATATATATATATATATATATATATATATATATATATATATATATATATATATATATGTGTGTATGTGATTGCATGATTGTGAGGATTAGAATTAGAATCAGGTAAGGGGATAGAGTTCATGTAAGTGTTTGCCAGTGCTTACAGGTTAGGTTTAATGTGTGTATTTTCTGACACATTTAAGCTAAATTTTGGTAGGGTTATGATAACTGCATCCTAAAGGGAAATTTGTACTGTATGTTGGTTAGGTGGGTTTTTGATATGAATGGTTGACATGTTTTGTTTGATGATAATATAAATAATCATATCCACTTTAGCTTAATAAATTTCCCAGTAGTCTCACTATTTACATTTAATGAACTGCTTCTCTGAAGAGCCCAGTTATGCACAATGGACCTTCAGCATGTATTTCAAATATGTACAGACACAAATATACACACACACATGTGCGTGTGCACTCTCACGCATATACCCAATGGCAGCTGGTGACGTCAAATCAAAGGGGGGCTGCAGGAGACACCTGAAAGTGTTGGGGCTAACTAGAAAGGGGTGGGGTTAACTTCACAGGGCAGAGCTATGATACAGTGGGATCAACACTGATCATGCTTACCATTTTACATAAAATAACTACTCAGTCACTATTGAACATGCTGTATAGTCTACCAAATACTAGACTAAATCGCATTTCAGAGCTAATGAGGTGTTTAGGTTATACTATAACAGCACTAAACCTAAACATTGCTAAACAGTAACAACACGGTTGGTATTGACTGCATGGAACTATTATGAGTACACATGATGTAGTAAACATACATTGTACTGTACCAGATAATCTACATTTTGTACAATGCCAAGTAAAAAATAAGGAGATTTGGAAATCCCACTGTACTCTCTTAATTTATTATTCACAACTCAAGGCCACTCCAATGCCTAATGTACCAGTGGTTCTGATAGACACTGACATAGGCTTGTATGACAGTTGACTTTATCAAAATACACATTAATCTTGAAAAGCCAGAATTATAACAGTAAACAGCAGGGCCAGTCAACTCATTTCATTCAAAAACATCTCCCCCTCCCCATTACAGAAAAAAAAGTATCTGCTTTGATGCTGCCAGGATTAAATTAACATACTTGCATTAATTTCATTTAGTTGACAGAAATATTAGTCACAACTTATGTGCACCAACTCGCCTTACACAAGTACACATTTCATTTTATTTTTTTTACTTTTATTTATCCAGGTTTGTCCAACTGTCTTTAGTCAAAAAAAACTTTTTTTCAGCATATGTCTGAGAAAAGCTCTAACATACTGCAAACATTTTTAAAAAGACTTTCAGTATATACATGAGCAGATTTGAAATAACATACATTAAGAATTATTCCTACTTTGATAATTAGAATGCATTCATCTGAAAATACAGACAACTATTACAGTCTTGCAAAGCTGGAATTACAACAACAGTAAATAGCAGGGCCAGTTGCTTCATTCACATATAGCCTAAATTCCTATTATCCACCCCACCCACAGTATCTGCTTTGATCTTGTGAGGTTAAAAGACAAGAAAAAAGGATAAACACTGTTATTAATATATGTATTTTTTTCACATAAAAATAGCAAAAATTCAGAGCTTGTGGTTGATCTTACTTCACTCAGATGCACTTTACTCTTGTAAAACAAGTCAGAAGTACAACAGTAAGGCCAGTCATTTCATTCACACATACTGGGCATAACCCCCAGCCTGAATACCTACCCACAATATCTGCTTTGGACCTGCAAGGTTTAAAATATTGAAAAGAAAAGACAATGGTTATATTACTGTTTTTCTTTCGTATCACATAGTCAAGAGGTTGCAGGTGATCTTACTTCAGTTCACTTATACACACTTTTGCCATGCAAGGCTAGAGTTTAAGCAACAAAACATTCACATACCATACTAATCTATCTTGACTGACCCTGCAAAAAGATTGGGTTAAAAAAAACGTTTCTTCTACAAGTAGCATCCAAAACACACTGTGTATCTAGTATCTGTTTGACCCCTGTCAGGATATTTTATTAATAAAACGACATCCACAGTCAAGCAGCCTCCAAAGCATACTGCCTCCTTAGAATCTGGTTAACCCTGCCAGGATACTATATTAAAAAAAATCATCAACAGTCCCTAAAACACATTGCCTCCTAGTTCCTAGTATCTAGTTAATTCTGTCAGGATATTATATTAAAAACATCCACAAACAGTCTCTGGTTCACCCTGCTTGGATATTATATTGAAAAAAATCCTTCAACAGCCACCAAAACATACTACCTCTGTTGTATCTGGTTGACCCTGTCAGAATATTATATTAAAAAGTATCCGTCAGCAGCCCATCAAACACATTGCCAACCTACTAGTATCTGACTGATTCTGCCAGGAAAAAAAATGCATAAAGTCAAGTGTATCTGGTTGACCCTGTGAAAAAGCACATTAATTTACTCTGCAATTTGAAGCTGCGGTGGTCTACTACCTGTCCCACCATCTTCCACTGCAGAGCTGCACTACTCATTTAAACCTTGTTTAAATATACCTGCTGCATTTTTACTGAAAATATAACTCTGCTGCTTTACCTCTCCTTCAGGACTGTACTCTGCGATCTGAAGCTGCAGCGGTCTACTACCTGCCCCACCATCTTCCACTACAGAGCTGCACTAGTTATTGAAACCTGTAGGAATTTTTTTCATAAAAGTATCTTATTTGTTGTTCTGAGTGAGTAGTGTGCACAGATGCTAAGGCCTGCCATAGACCCCCCCTTTTTCCTTGCAACAGACTTAAAATTAACAGCATCCCTTAATTAACAGTTGGCCCTGACTTTCCACCTGATTTACTGTTAGCTACTGCTCATAAAAGTTGCAGTGGTGTTGCCAGTTACAGTTAAATGTAATCACACTTTAACCAGTACCTTACCTATTCTAGCTCACTGTTTCAGTTTTTTGCTGAGGTCCTTACCTTGTGAAGTTGATTCAGCCTGCTCCATTCACCCACGCTATCGCTTTGGTGCACTTTGCTCCCCACCCTATCCCCTTTTCCAACCCGCCCCACCTATACCCAAATTTATTCATAACCACAATCACCTGACTTCCCTAATACCTCCCACCAACCTATTGCATCATCCTCCAATCACTTCCCCCTCTCTTTCTTTCAATGCCTGCTCATTAATTTGTTCTGTGGTGCTCTGCCACATCACACTATGCTTTCTTCCTCTAATAACTCACAAACCAGATAACTTAACTCCACATATACTATCACCACCCCCTTCAACTATCACCATGCTTGCACCTCCTATTTTCTTAGCCTTTCCCTAGGCTACCATCTAACTTCCTACCACTCCACTATCACTAACCAAAATCACCTAAACTCCCCATACTAATCTTTTCAAACACTCGCCACCATAAATGCATATACATTTCACCTACCATCTTCAACCACACCCCCTTTGATCTCACCAAGCTTACCTACAAATAAACTAATTATACAAAACTATCCAGTTTATTCATACACAATATGCTCACCAGTTACCTACACACACTGACCACTGCTACTAACCAACTTGCACACAGTGGCGACATCCACCCTAACCCAGGCCCCTCCACTACTATACCCACCACTACAAACCTACATGGACCTAATATCCCCTGCAAGCAAAAACCCTCTGACCTCTTAATACTCAGTATAATCATCTGCAGCATCATGAATGAAACTGAAAAGCTACATGCCTCTATATCCTTCTATAACACTGACATCATACTCCTAACTGAGTCCTGGCTCAAGCCCCACATCAAAGATATCACCATAACCCATACCAGCTAAAAAACATCCTTAGATGTGATCAAATAGCTAAAAGAGGTGGGAGCATTGCCCTACTTTACAGGCACAACCTTACTCTCCAACATATATGTAAAGATATTCCCACTTTCAGCTATGCAGAAGCCCTGTTTGCAAATATAAACTTAAACCAGCAAAACCAACTCAACATTATGGGTGTCTACTTACCACCAGGTGACAATATTGCCACCCTAGAGTCCATTTTACATTGGACTTCCACCGCCCTCCCTCAGTAGACACTTATCCTGGGGACTTCAACATTGATTGGGCCTCTATCATGGCACCCCCCCCCCTAAAGTACCACTTAAACCTATTTAACTTCACACAGCTTACCCAAACCCCTACCTGTATAGACAAATCCACAAAAAAGGAATCCATATCAGACTGGATCCTAACCAACAAGCCTTCATCTGCCAATATATCTGGTATTTTACCCAACTCCCTCAGTAATCACTTACCCACATTCATACAAAGACAACACAAAAAACCCATAAAACCCCCCATCCTACTACCTGTAGTTCCAAAAATTTCCTGCCAGACCAATTCATCAACACTTTAAAAAAAAATGGTCACCTCTTAAAACTCTATCATTAGATGAAGCCGTGGAGTACTTTAATACTACCTTCTTAGGTATCCTTAATCTTAATCACAACGTATAACTCGTACTAAAATTAACCCAGCTCCCTGGATCTCAAAGGACACACGATCTCTACTCAAATAATGAGACATAGCTTGGACAACCTGGCAAAGCAAGTAAAATTTGACAATACAACCTAGAGCTCAGAAACAAAGTAGAAAAACAAATATGTAATGACAAAAAAGTTATTATATCTTGGTACAAAACAATCCACAAAAATTCTGGTCCGCAATCAACCACATTCTCCAACCAGGCAAAATCACCTCCCCAAGCCCTAACACTGAAAGTGATAACAGTGATATTGCCACCCAGTTTAATGATGATTTAACATCCTCCATCCAAAAAGTATTCAACAATTTCTCCACTACTACTACGAACACCACCAAAATGCAAAACTGTCATCATAAGACCAACTCCCAATTCTCTCTTAAACCAGTTCCAACTGACCTAATTCATAAACACCTTGCCAAATTGAAACCCACCACTCTCACTGCTGATAAACTTCCCCCTGATTACCTCAGGATTAACACCTCTGCCATTGCCTACCCTATTTCCATCCTTATTAATACATCCATAGCTGAACACACTGTCTCTCTCTCTCTGGAAAATTTCTTATGTCGTGCCCCTACACAAAGGTGGTTCCTCTACAGAACTTAGTAATTATCGCCCCATAGCTATACTATCTCCCCTGTCAAAAATCTTAAAAAAATGTGTACACACCCAGCTACTGATTCATCTTCTTCAATATAACAAGCTAGCAAATTCCTAACATGGATTTCAGCCAAACCATAGTACCACCTCTGCCCTTATATCCTTTACTGACCACATCAACTAACAAAGAAATCTCGGTAACGTAGCATCTGTTGTCTTCCTAGACCTATCAAAGGCATTTGACATGGTATCCCACTACAAATTACTATCGACTCTCTCTGAGCTCAATCTGGATAACTCCTCTGTATTGTGGTTTAAAAATTATCTGTCACTCTGGCGGCAAGCTGTTAAATGTCATAATTCTCTCTCCCTTCTCCTCCCAGTGGGGCAAGGTGTTCCACAAGGATCCATTCTTGGTCCCTTATTATTTCCCATCTTTACCAATAACCTCCCTTCGACTACCCAACAAACTAATATAGTACAGTATGCTGATGACACCACCCTTATTTGCTCAGCCCCCTCTCTACCGTTACTCCAAGATTGAACCCAGGAAGCCTTCACTACAGAAAAATGGTTAAATTCCTCCCAACTTATACTAAACCCATCTAAGACCCAACTCATGATCTTCCACCCATCCAAAACTTTCACCCCTACCTCACCATTCTCAATAACATCATCCAAAAATACCCTTATCACACCAATAATTCAAGCCAAGCTACTAGGTGTAACTATTGACCAAAACCTACAATTCAACAAATAAGAACTTGGTTATATTCAACTGGACATATAAGAGAATTTAAGTACCTTTATCTGCACTTTTTTTTAAAAAAAATACAGTATTTAATTTGATTTAAACTGTGTTGAAGGAATATTTAACTGAACTGGCAGTTTTAACTCTGCTCTTAAGTTATTCTCACCCACCCTCCCTGTTTTTGTTTTGGTGTTAATCTTAGTGGCCTTGAAACTGCCCGCCCCTCAGCCTGCCTCTGGGCCCATCTCATTTGCTCACTCAACTGAGTGCAGTGAGATCATATTCTGATTTCAGGCACTCCTACTGTGTACAAAGAGAGCATCTGGGAAACAGACAAAAATAAATAAATAAATAAATAAAGCTTATTTCCTGCCTTTCCTGTTAAGTGGTATAGACTATTTGTAGACTTCTGAGCCCCCAAGCCCTTCTGTGTTTGAGGGAAGCCTTCTAGCTTGTTTTTTTTCTTATAACTAGCCAGTTTTTTAGTTTCAGCACTCAAATCTGTTTCTTTGATCTCAGCACTTGTTCAGATTAAAAAAAAAAAAAAAAAAAATTTCATCTACTTTTACTGTACTTGTGTTTCTACCTACTTCATTTTACTTTTGCATCATCTTAAAAATACTCAGTTGTATTTATTACTGCTTGGTGTAACTCATTCTAAGCCTTTTGGTTTAAACACTTGGGCTTCGGACCAGTTGTTTTGCACTGAGAGAGTTTGTGGTCTGCACTGTTGTGGCAGAACAGGTAGTTTACATCCTTCTAGGTTGGGAACTGCTGATTGAGGGCTCAGTGTCTGTTATTCTAAAAGTGTATTAATTCTGGTTTAAGCACTTGGGCTTTCACGCCAGTTATTTTACATTAAGAGGGTTCGTGGTCTGCACTCTTGTGGGAGGAGAGGCTGGACTCTGCCCTTCTGAGCTGGGAATTTCTGGTTAAAGGCTTATAGTGCATGCATATCTCAACTGCTTCTTACTGAAGTTGGTGCGCCTTGTTTGCTGTGGCATAGACTGGATTCGGGCCTGCTGGATCTAGCTTTGTTTGTGTAACTTGAGCACTAATCCAGACATTCTCTAAAGTATTCAATTGCATTTATTACTGCTTGGTTGTAACTTGATTAAAGTGTAGCTATCATTCTAAGTCTTTTGGATTAAGCACTTGGGCTTCAGACCAGTTGTTTTACATTAGGAAGGTTTGTGGCAAGCACTGTGGTGGCAGGACAGGTAGCTTTCATCCTTCTAAGTTGGGAACTGCTGATTGAGAGCCCAGTGTCCAAGTGTATTAGTTCTGGTTTAAGCACTTGGGCTTCAGGCCAGTTATTTTACATTAAGAAGGTTCGTGGTCTGCACTCTTGTGGGAGAAGAGGCTGGACTCTGCCCTTCTGAGCTGGGAATTTCTGGTTAAAGGTTTATAGTGCCTGAATATTTGAACTGTATCTTATTGAAATTGGTACACCTTGTTTGCTGTAGCATAGACTAGATCCAGGCCTGCTGAATCTAGCTTTGTTTATATGCTTGTTGTTTGTTTGCTTGTAATTTCCCTGGAATGCTAATTCCACCTAATACGCAGCTTCTCAGCACTTCTGTGGATCACTAGTGATAGCTGCATTGCATACTGTACTTATTTCCTTGTTTCACTTGAAAGAAAGTTACTGTTTG
The DNA here is from genome assembly GCF_019279795.1 of Protopterus annectens. Classification (NCBI taxonomy): domain Eukaryota; kingdom Metazoa; phylum Chordata; order Ceratodontiformes; family Protopteridae; genus Protopterus; species Protopterus annectens. Next base: position 1,715,853,412 of record NC_056733.1, on the reverse strand, counting down.
TCGTTTTTGCATTTAGTTACTTGTAACACATTGCACTCAAGTTACCTGGCACTTGCTCACTAAAGCAATTATATAAGTCAGCACTAAAAATTAAAAGCACTACACCCTCACTCCCCACTGGCCCTTGTTTTCAATTATTAAGGAATTCCCAATATTATTCTAGCATGTCCAAAGGTCAGTTGTCTCCGGTCCAGCTGGTGAATCTGGGAATCTTGAGGCAATGTTATAACTGCCTCATGTACACAGACAACCCTTTCCTCCTCCCACATAACACAAATACTTGCGAGAGATGCAGCTATTTAGTCAAACTGGAGGCTGAGCTCTCTCAACTCAGGGCTGGCAAGACCAGACAGGAGGAGAAGGCAACTACACACACCACAAAACCAGCCTCACATAATGCTACCACACCACTGAATCAAACACATAAACACACAAAGACATACTCGGAGGCTCTGAGTAAAAATTTACCTAAACAGCAGAGGCCTCCAAAGCAGACACCCAAACAGCTGCTACCTCAAGACACCCTACAAGCAACACATAAACCACAAAATCAGTGTGCAAAGCAGTCACAGCCCTTAAGGCCAAATACAACACCAAACATACTTGTCATAGGTGACTCCATAGTCAGACACACTGACGTCCCACTCACCAGGCTGAACAAGGCGAGGGTCACAGTAAGCTGCCTATCGGGAGCTAGAATCCGCCACATAACACAAGCACTCGGGTCACTCCACGGCAAGTACAAATATGACACAGTCATTGTCCATGTTGGTGTGAACAACCTGAGACGTACCTCCGTGGACTACATGAAAAGAGACATAGAGGAGCTCTCTGATTATGTAGCCCAGGCAGGTATGACCCTGACCCTGAGCAGTATCCTTCCTTCACCAAGAATGATGCCACAATATAGAGACAAGATGATCAGCTTTAACAATTGGCTTAATGTCCGGTGTTATTCAAAGGGGATCCAGTGTCTGTCTGCCTGGGATGTCATGCTTGACAAGCCATGCTGCTTCGCAAGGGACGGCTTGCACCTGTCACCCCTGGGATTCCGGATATTGGCTAAGGCTCTTGCCACCCCCATAGTGCCTTTTTTAGGCAAGGCTCAAATTCTAAATCTACCACCCGAGAAAACAAAAATGGGAAGAAACTGAGGGTAATGCTGCTCAATGCCAGAAGTCTAAATCTCAAAATGCACGCACTCGAGGCCCTTCTCAGTATGGAGAACATCGATGTCTGTGCTGTAACTGAAACCTGGTTCAAGGCTCCTGAGAGCACCCCGGCACTATTAGGTTTTACCTCATATCATGCGTTCCGGCCCCAAAACCCGGACCACACCACAAAAGGGGGGGGGTGTATCCATATTCATAAAGGATACCCACACCTCCAGGTTGGTGGCAAAGCACGAAGCTTCGGAAACCATCCAGGTGCAACTAACCATAGGCAAAACTGCTCTACAAATTGTAGCATGCTACAGGCCACCCTCTCAAACTCAGGAACCCCACACAGCCTTCCTGAAGACACTGGAGGTTATAAATGTATCTCCAAACACCATCATATTGGGTGACTTCAACTACCCAAATATAGACTGGGAACATTACTCAAGCCCTAACTTTCTAGCCCAACGGTTCCTGGAGTTCATAAATTCAAATGCCATGGAACAGCTAGTCACTGTTCCCACGAGAGGAGAAAATATACTAGATCTCATTATCACAAACATGGGGACAAAATGCTCCACACCGAAGTATATCCCTCATTGGTGAGATCTGATCATAAACTAATCTCACTGGAAATCCACATCCCGCCCCACCCCAAACAAAAAGACCACAGTGAAGAACTTCTCTAAAGCAAACTTCACACTACTCAAGACTGGTGTGGTATCCTTCAAGGCCCCTGAGCCAGTGGAAACCACAACCCAAGCTGCAGAAGCCCTTACAAATGCCTTCTATGAACACCTCCAGGACTGCATGGATCAGGCAATCCCAAATAAAACCAAGACTCTTTCCACAAAGGGCAAATGTCCAGTCTGGTGGACCCCAGCCATTAACAAACTTTACAATAAGAGGAGAAAGCTATTACATGATAGAACAAAATCCATAAAAGGGAAGTCACCCCTGATCATTATTAGTAAAAAATACGAGCACTCATAAAATCAACTAAGGCCAATTTTGAGAGAAAAATTGCCATGGATTCAAAGGACAATCATAAGGCCTTTTTCAGCTATGTTAGGAACCTGGGTGGAAACTCCCAGATATGCTCAGAATTAGTCCAAAATGATACAAAAATCACTGAACCCACAGACATTGCCAACATACTGGCAGACAGGTTCAGTGCAAACTTCACCCCCCTCTCCCCCCCTAAAGGAGAGATAACTATCCCAGTGGAGTGTAGCCTCCCAGACATCTCAAATGCGCAGGTGAAAGCTGCTCTCTCTAAAGCTAAAAACACAGCATCAATGGGACCGGATGGTGTCCCCGGCTGTGTGCTACATGAGCTAAATGAGGAATTAAACCCGCACATAAGACAGCTGTTTAATCTCAGCCTTACCACAGGATACGTGCCCAAAGAGTGGCGTACGGCAACTGTGGTCCCACTCCACAAAGGCAGTGCCTCTACGGACCCTGGTAATTACCGCCCCATAAGCTTAACAAGTCTAGTCTGCAAAGCTATGGAGAGGATCATAATGGAGCTCATAAACAAAGATATAGGGGACTTGCAGACACTGGATCCGACCCAGTTTGGCTTCGTCAAGGGCAGATCATGCCTTTTGAACTTGGTCGACTTCTTTGAAACAGTCACCAAGGCCATTGATGAGGGAAAGGCAGTCCATACAGCCTACCTTGGCCTTGCAAAGGCTTTTGACACAATACCCCACTCGGGTATTGTAGAAAAACTTACCAGCTTAAATGTAAACCCATATGTCACAAGATGGGTTGCAAACTGGCTTAAGGACAGAACCCACAGGGTTAGAGTTGCTGGTGCTATGTCAGACTCCAAGCCAGTCACAAGTGGTGTCCCACAGGGCTCAGTCCTTGGTCCCCTATTGTTCTGCATCTACTTCTCAGAAGTACAGGCCAACATGGGAGGACTTTGGCTGACAAAGTTTGCAGACGACTGCAAACTGGGCGCCATAGTGGAAAGTGCATCGGACACGGATATCCTTCAGAAGGGACTCACGGAAACAGATAGCTGGTGCCAGAGCCATGGCCTGAAGTTAAACGCCAAAAAATGTATAGTCATACCCTTCGGGAAAAACAAGGTAACCCCAAGCTACCATATAGGTGGCAATCCACTAAGCACAGAAGAGGTTATCAGGGACCTGGGGACCCAGGTTGACAGTGGCCTTTCTTTTGACACTCACATTGCTAAAGTGGTTAGAAAGACCTTCTACATTGCCCACCTGATCATGAAGGGATTCACATCCAGATCTAGTGAGGTCATTGTTCCCCTGTACTCTTCACTTATCAGACCAATGATCGAGTACAATGCCCCATTCGGGAAGTATCTCACCCGACATCTGCAGCAATTGGAGAGACCCCAAATGTTCCTCACCAAAAGGATAAAGGGACTCCAAAATCTGTCATATGCTGCCAGATTGAAGAAACTCCAGCTCTATTCAGTCGCATACCATCTGCTCAGAGGTGACATGTGCCTGACATACAAGGCCATGTCCAACCTGGAATTAATGGTTATGCTTCACCTCAAAAAATCCAAATCCAACAAAACCACTAGAGCAAGCGACTTAAACCTTAGCACGGATATAACTAGGACGTGCTGGAGGGATAGATTTATCACTCAGAGACTCCCTATGCTGTGGAATAAAATCCCGGTCCATGTGAGGCAGAGCACCTCGCTGGCTCTGTTCAAGAGAAATCTTGACCTGTGGATGGGAGATCGTAGGTTTACCCCGGGAATCATCTCTGTGTCACTGCTGGACAGAGGCACAACAAACTAATGGGTACACTATTTTTTCATATAAGGGGTGGCGTAAGCCACAAAACTTTGGGCTAGGCTTATAAATGCCTTAGGGCAGATAGCCTAGTATAAACCTATGAACCTATGAACCTATATAGCACTAATAATTGCCAAAGCTCATAAAAAAATAGGCTCACACTGCCGCTGCAACAGATTCCTCACAAAGGAATCCAAATCACTATCTCTCGTACCCATCTACTCTCCACCTTACCATATGCTTCCCAGTTCTAACTAACCTAAACAAATCTGACCTTCTGAAACTATCTACCTGCTGCAATAAAATCTCAAAATTTGCAACCAGTGCTATGTTTCATTCTCACCATTGCCTCTCCCTAAGACAACTAGGATGGTTAGAACTCCATAACCCACTAAAATACAATCAACTTCTCCTGACCAATCAACTGCTATATCAACCAAATTAAATACCTGCCCTTTGTGGTCTGCACCTTCCATAATACTGCTTGTCAGCTAAGATCTTCCAATACCACCCTACTGACTGTTACCAATTGCTTACATAGCACAGGCCATTCTCTTTATTCCTATGCAGTTGCTAAGGCCTGGAACTCTCTACCCACTGCCATTAGATGTCTAAATAGTAAGCATACTTTCAAATTAGCGTTGTTGCCTCACAGCAAGACGTCATGTTCGATTCATAGCTAGAGCGTCTTCTGTGTGGAGGCATGCGTGAATGGGTGTGCCTTCGTTGAAGGTTGTGTGTCAGGGCTGGTAACTCGGCACGTAAAAATACACTACCAAACATTAGCAGACCAGAGTTCTGCTGTGGTGACCCCTGACTGGGATAAGCCAAAAGACACAACAACAACAACTAAAAGATCTCCTGTTCAAAACTTGTATAGGTTCCCGTACAGAAGCAGACTAATTTTACCTGTTCCTGACTTTCAACATCCCTAGATCACAGGTGTACTCTTTAGTTTCACTTAGTGCATAGTACTGTGAGCCAGGTGTTTAGGCCACCTTTATAGTTATGATTTCTAGTGACACTGTTTGTCTAAGGAAACTTCTTTTTGAATTTATGTTCAAGCAATTGTATATTTGCTGTATAATATCTTGTTTAATTTGTTTCTGAATATTCAAACCACTGTATGCTACATCATTTGTAAAACTCTGATTTTATTCCTTTTATATGTTCTATGCTCTTTGTACAAAATAGCTATGTTTATATAATTTTTTAATTATTTTTATTATTTTTTTTATATTTTTTTTACTATGTATTGGGAGCTTTTTTTCCCTGGGCCTTCACTGAAAACGGTCACCTTGTGTCCAGTTGGACTAACCCGGAAAATAAATAAATAAATAAATAAATAAAATTTCAACTGACTAATTGATAATTATTATCAAGTTAGTCAGTTCACAATTAAGTGCAAGCATTTTGCCATTCACCTTATCCAAAAACTAAACCTTCCTCTCGGCCTGATGACTACACAGTGCACATAAATCATGGGATGGGAACTTTAATGGTTTCCCTTCTTTATACACTTATGTCAGCAGCTACGTCATATAGGCAGATTGTGTGAAAGATTGCTGACCCTAAAAGTCCATTTTTCTACAATATTCCTGTGGTTAAAACCATAATGACTTCAGGACATCTTATTTGATGTCCCCTACTTTCTAATCTAATCCACTTTCTAATCTAAAAAAAAAAAAAAAAAATTGGTGACATCCAGTGTGGCTGTGGCTGTGTCAGCTCATTCTAGAGATATGTGTATTTTGTCTCTTTTTGCACATAAAATCTCAGAAAAATCAGTTTCTGCACTTCCAGTTGAAGGTACAATAACTTATAGTAGACAGACATTACTAGAAATTAAACAGTCGACATTTACATGTTGCTAGTTGGATGCCTTGAAGTCTGCAGAGTATCTGGGGCCTACTACTTGCACAGAGCTACAACAGCTGAGCATTTTAACGCCTCACTCTAAATTGCCTAAAACTGGTAGAACAGGTTTCTGGAATATGCTGGACAAGAAAAAAGTGAAAGAGATGTCAAAGAAGAAGGAAAATAAGTTGCACAGCAGGTACTGATGTAAAGTTAAAATCAACCCCCTACAGGCCTGTACTACCAACTATACTGCTAACTAATGTGAGATCACTGGATGGCAAGATGGACTACTTGAGACTGGAACTCTCCAATAAGAACAAGGTGAAAAATACTAGTTTTTTTTTTTTGGTTACTGAGATGTGGCTGCATGACAAGATAAATGATAGTGCAGTAAACTTAAAGAATTTTATGCTGTTTCATGCAGACAGAAAACATGCACTGTGTGAAAAGGAGATGGAGTCTGCATCTGTGTTTACAAAAGATGGTGCAGCAACTGTAAAATCGTACTATCACACTGCTGTGAAAACTTAGAGTTCCTGTTCATTAAATGTAGACCATTTTACTTGCCCATTGAGCTGAATGGGGTCAGTGTTAGTGGTGTATATTCCACCTAGTGTTAATACCACTGAAGCTCTAAATAAACTCTGCAATCACATGGGTGAGCTGCAGAGCAGATATCCTGACTTTGTACACATGGTAGCAAGTAACTTTAATAAAGCAGATCTGAAAGAAGAACTCCCGCACTACTATCAGTACGTGGGTGTTCCAAAAAGGGGTGATACATCCTGGACAAGGTGTACATAAACTTAAAGAAAGCTTATAACTTCCACAAATGGGGAAACTCTGACTATTATACCATCTTGCTATTGCCAGCTTACAAACCTGCACTGGTTACAGAGAAGACCACAAAGAAACAAATCATGCTATAGCCCGAGGGGGCTATGGAGGCCCTTCAAGACTGCTTTGAAAAAAAACAACTGGGATAAGGAAGGAGGCTGCCACAGTGAATCAGCATCTGAATATTGATGAATATAATTAGGTAGTGACAGCATACATTTCAAACTGTGCTGATGGGTAACAAATACCAAGAGTATCACTATTAGAGCTAACCAGAAGTCATGGCTCACCCATAAGGTATATGAGGTTCTGAAGGAGAGAAACAGAGTTTACAGGGCTAAGGACAAGGCAGCCTTAAGTGTAGCAAGCAGTAATCTGAGAAGGGATATAAAGGAGGCTAAGAGGGAGTATGGCAGAAAGGTACAGAGCCACTTTGAAGACATGAAGGATATAAGGAGACTATGTCAAGGCATGCAGGAGATCACTGACTACAAAATCAGGTCAGCACAGTGTGAGGACAGCATCAAATTCCTGGACAGTTTGAACATCTTCTTTGGTCAATTTGAAGAAAGAAACAACAGGTTGGCACTAAAGCTATCCAATGATGAGAAGAAGGCAATGCTCAGCCTTAGCACAGAGGAGGTAAGAAGAGAGCTAAGGAGAGTGAACCCCAGGAAGGCTGCTGTCCCAGACAACATACTGGACAAGGTGTTAAAAGGCTGTGCTGCTCAACTATGCACAGTGCTCAAGGAAATATTTAACACCTCTCGTGCCATGGCAAAAGCACCCTCAAGCTACAAGGAAACAAACATCATCTCACTACATAAGAAAACCACTCCCTCCAGCCCTAAGGACTACAGAACAGTTGCTCTGACATCCACTGTTATGAAATGTTTTGAGCGGCTGATCAAAAAGCATCTTTCATCATGCCTACCTCCTGATTTTGACCCTCTGCAGTTTGCATACAGAGCTAACCGTTCCATGGCTGATGCCATATCAGTAGCATTACACATCTCTCTTGAGCATTTAGAGGGCAAATACAACTATGTGAGGATGCTGTTCATGGACTTCAGCTCTGCATTTCATATGGTGGTACCAATGCAGCTGATAGAAAAATGGGCACATTTAGGAATCAGTAAACATCTTTGTAACTGGATGCTGGACTTCCTGATTAAGGGACCACAGACAGTGTGTTCAGGTAAGAACACATCAAAGTGCATCACAGTTAACCGGAGTTCCACAGAGATGTGTTCTCAGCCCACTGTTATTCACCATCCTGACCCACGACTGCTATGCTAAGCACAAGTCCAACCGTATCATCAAGTTTGCTGATGACACCACAGTCATGGGGCTCATCACAAAGGAGGATGAAAGGGCATACAGAGAGGAGGTGGCATCTCTGATCAGTTGTTGCGAGGGGAATAACCTTGACCCGAATGTAAAAAAGACCAAAGAGATTATCATCGACTTCAGGAAAAGGAGAACAAACCACCCAGTGCTCAGGCTCAATGGTGAGAGTGTGGAGAGGGTTAAGGGTATGAAATTCCTGGGTGTACACATATCAGAGGACCAGACAACTGGTCATGAAAGCACACCAGTGCCTCCACTTTTTAAGAAGGCTGAAAAAAGCTAAGCTTCCTCATCATATTCTCTCCATCTTCTGTACAGGAGCAATAGAGAGCATCTTCACCTACAACTTCAAAGTGTGGTTTGGAAGCCACACAGTTACAGAAAGGAAGGTGCTACAAAGAGTGGTGAGGGTTGCAGAGAAGCTAACAGGTTCCAGTCTTCCATTGATACAACATCTTTATTCTGCAAGAATCATCCGAAAGGCCACCAAAATAATACAGGACAACACCCATCCTGTGTGTGGACTGTTTAAGCATCTGGCATTGGGCAGGAGATATCACAGCATCCGCTGCAGGACTACAAGATTTAGTAACTGTTTCTGCCCTACAGTGATTAGACTTCTGAACTTGGGCACTAGTCCCAAGAGTCTGGACACATAATGTCTATTTTTGATTTATTTGTGCACTATATACTTACATATATTCCAAGTAAGTGCAATATTTATTTATTATATCCATATTCAGTATTATTTACCTCACTCGTGCAATATTAGACAAATAACTTAAGGCATTTCAAAAGTTGTTTTGATTTACTTTAAATAGGATAAGTAATTTAACTCAGGGGAGGGTATTCTTTTCATATATGAGTGCTGGTAAATGTCTCTGCTACTTCTTGCATGTATTGTGAGTAATATTGTATTTGTTAGTTATGTATATACCATTACTTGTATGTGTTGTTTCACTTTCCTTTGTAATCTCAAGAATTGAGCTGATGCACAAAATTTCATTTAGGCTACACATGTGTAGTTCTAAATGACAATAAAGTTTACTTTGACTTTAATCCAGACTGTTTTCAAAATAGTCTAGCCCAGCCACAAGAGAGTTTTCATCTTTTTTTTTTTTTCTTAAATCGTAACTCAGGTGTGCATGTGCCTAGCAGCAAGTTCTGTAAATAGTCAGACTCACATTTTTGCACTAGTGATCTATTGCCAGTGCTATGTAAATAAAATATTTTTAAATGTTTTTACTTTTTTTTTTAATCTCCAAAAGTGTAGGAGCTGCAGCCCAGCAGTCCAGTACCATAAGCCATCCTTACATATACCACAGCCTTAAGCAAACATAGGAAAGCATCTCCCTACCACAAAACAAGCCACAGTCAGTATACTGAAATGGGAGTGTGAAGTGATTGGATTTGCCACTATCATCCCTCTCCACATTTAACATTCTACACCCTTCAGAAAAAAGTGAAATAAAGTGAAAATATGGTATCTACTAGAGAAGAACTATTGATTGGATGTAATGTACGGTTATTCATTTTCTTACTAATAGGACCTAGCACCTCCTCATATCTCCTTTTCTGACTTATTGTGTATAAACTGAAGCATTTTACAAACTCTTGATTTTGCCTTCAGATGACACCCACCTCAGCTCCATGTTCCAGAGGAGCATAACATAAGATTTTTCATTTCCGCCTTTAAAGCAACAGCAGGACAACATGGTCTCAGCATCAGCAGTTAGTACTTTATGCAGGCATATAAAATGACTCTGTTTTCCATTGCAGTTTGGACAACATTTATCTCCAACTTTGGATACCCACTGAGTGTATATATGCTAAGAGTCAGAAATCTTAAGAGTGCAGTAACCCTAGTGAATAGGAGAGTAATTGCATGGAGAAAAATTATACTTTCAGGAGTCTTCCATACTTTTCTCTAAGTATAGTTTGATTTATGATCTCATATGTAGATGTCCACGTTACAGTTTTCTGCTTTATTGCTTGACATATGCCATCTCAGGAGACTTAATAAATAGCAAACAAGCTCAGTAAATGTATCGGCACCTCCATAAGATTTTTATTCCCACTACAGTCTCTTGGGATGACCTCTGTCTCATGTGACATGTAAACTTTTGTAGTCTTAAAAACTATTCTCATGAAATCACAACTACACAGGCAAAAACAGCACTGTCTAAAACCAAAAACACAGCATCCATGGAACCAGAAAACATCTCAGGCTGCATTTTACATAAACTTCAGAATGAACTGGCTCCACACCTAAGCACCATGTTCAGTCATAGCCTCACATCAGGCTTTGTGCCCACTGAATGGCGCACAGCAACAGTTTTCCCACTCCACAAAGGGGGAGCCACCACTGATCCTGGGATCTATTGCCCTATTACCCTGATGAGCCTGGTCTGCAAGGTCATGGAACGTATCATCATGGAATTCATAAACAAAGACATTAGTAAACTCCAAACTCTGGACACCACCCAGTTCGGGTTTGTGAAAGGCAGATCATGCCTCCTGAACCTGGTTAACTTCTTTGAGGCAGTCACCTAAGCCGTAGATGAGGGTAAGGTGGTTCACACAGTCTATCTTGCCCTCGCTAAGGCTTTTGACACCATCCGCCATTCTGGAATTATAGCTAAACTCACTAAACTAGGTATAAATCCCTTTGTCACAAGATGGGTTGCCAACTGGCTCACTGACAGAGCCCACTCTGTAAAAGTTGCAGACTCCAAATCTGACTTCAAACCAGTGAAAAGTGGAGTACCACAGGGTTCAGTCCTGGAACCTTTCCTGTTTGGTATCTACTTCTCTGAAGTACAGGCTAACACAGAAGGCCTCTGGCTAACAAAGTTTGCAGATGACTGCAAACTAGGAGCTATAGTCAAGCCCCCAAATAATGTGGACATCCTACAGAAGGGCCTTACTGAGACAGATGCCTGGTGTCAGAGTTATGGCCTCATGCTCAATGCCGAAAAGTGCATTGCTATCCCATTTGTTAAAAACTCTGTACCCATGAAGTACCACATAGGTGACAGTCTTCTTAATGCTGAATGTGTGATAAGAGACCTTGGGACCCAAGTGGACAGTAGTCCCTCCCTTGATAATCACATTGCCACAGTACTCAGGAAATCCTTCTATGTGGCACACATCATCACAAAAGGGTTCTCATCCAGGAAAAAACAGGTCATTGTTCCCCTCTACTTGACACTAAGTAGACCTATTATAGAGTACAATGCCCCTTTTGGAACATACCTCACAAGGCATTTGCAGCAGCTGGAAAGGCCCACAGCAGTACCTCACAAAGAAAATTACTAGCCTCAAACAGATGCCCTACACTGACCATCTCAAAAAACTCCACCTTTACTCTGTAGCATATCACCTACTCTGAGGTGATCTCTGCCTAACATATAAAGCTATGTCAGACCCAGAGCTGTTGGACATGCTACACCTAAAGAAATCCCAATCCCTCTGAGCTACACACTCTAGGGGCCTAAACCTTGTCACCACAATAAACAGCGCATACTGGAGGGATAGATTCCTGTCCCAGAGACTTCCCATACTCTGGAACAAGCTACCCATCTATGTCAAGCAAAGTTCCTCATTAACACTCTCCAAGAAAAATCTTGATGAGTTGATGGAAATTAGGACATACTCCCCGGGGATTACTTCTGTGGCTCTGCTCAACAGGGGCACAGGAAATTAACTTTCTTGGGTTGGGGCAAGCCAGTGAACTTTGTTGGCTAGGCTTATTTATGCCCTTGGGCCGATAGCCTATGTAACCCCCCATTCTTCAAGTTAGAACATATATCTATATCAGATATGTATAAGGCAGCATACATTATATTATATTGATCAATAAACATTATACTAAGCACACCATGGGCTATTTACATCAAAATAAGACAATAAACATATTCAAAACCACAGTGAATCTTATTATTCTTTAGAATAATTTTTAACTCTACAACAGTCCATATACCTCTCTGCCTTCATTAGTTGTCTAGTGTACCTGTTAAATTTAGCATGACCATTTACACCGGAGATCCAGTCCTATTTTTGGGAGTGTTCATACTGAAGTACTGCATTTGAAGACACAATTTCATGGTTCATTCTCAAGAACTCATGACCATTATAGTTTTCTTAGTATCTTCCTCTAACAGGACTGGTTGTGACACATCTGGCTATTCATCTTCCTGTTTCTTCAATTTCAACATATTTGTCTCTTACTTAAAACAATTTCTTCCATACAGCTTGTTATATTCTCTATATACTACATGTCATCTTAGGTTAGCAATTATATTAACTAAATCAAAATCAGGCTGTGTAATTCCGAATAGTTTTTGAATGTTTACTTTATCTCCAGCTTGTAAATCTGAAGTTTCTGTCACAGTTGGATTTTGAATCCACCACCTCTGACTAATGTCTAATATTGTGCTCTTGGTTTGTGCTACAGACTAATGCTTGCATACTTGCTTTTATAGTTGGAATATGCATGGACAGTTTGATGCAACTGTACAAAATACCAAAAAAGCTATCTTTAACTTTTCATGCTACAATAACCCTACTCTTCTGCTGCATACATATCACATGCCTCCCTCATCCTTGTCAATCTAGTGGCATGGGTCCTAACACTGCGCTCACTTTCCATGGCAGCTGTAGAAAAAGCAGAACAGAACAGAGCAGAATTGTTGTTGTTTGTCTTTCAGCTTTTTCCCGGTAAGGGGTCGTCACAGCAGAAGTCCGGTCCGCTAATGATTGGCAGTAGATTTTTATGAAACACCGAGGTGCTAGCTCGACACCCAACCTTCAACAAAGGCACACCCATTTATGCATGCATGTCTTTCAAATGCCACCCAACCATGGGGAGGACATGCAGACTCCACACAAAAGGCACTCCCAAGCCACGCCGAGAATCGAACGGGAGAACCTCTTGCTGTGAGGTAACAACTCTACCGCCGTACCACTGTGGCATACCTGAATACCAGTCTTACCTATATTCAACTTTTAAGCCTTGCAAGTACTCTTTGTACCTGATACTTTTACATCTGTGGGATGTCCTGCATCCTAAATTCCTTGATCCAAGCATCAAGGGTACTCCTCTTCCTTTGTCATAGGTCACTAAAGTGGTGCCTACATTGGTCACCACACGGGGGATATTGGTGGTACTGGTCACAGCCAAGGCCAAACTATTCCAAGCCTCTGACTTATACTAGGACCCAGAATAGTCCCTCTACAGCAACCTGACACCATGGTATTTCACTAGGAGTCCAACAAAAATCTTGGACTTCTGGGCACCACTTCTCTGAGCCCTAAATCTCACACCCATGAACCTGCCATGTCTATTGTGGATCAAGAACAATGGAGAATGATGGTTTCCCACCAATTGCAGTTAGAACATTTACTGAGAGTGCACACACTTTCAAATTGTTGCGCACCATGCACCATCATGCAAACGCTGTGTGTGATGGCAAGCGGTGTGCAACAGTGGCAAGCAATGCAATTTCAAAGTAATTTGATGTACAGGCAGTTGTGTATGTGTGTTTGGCAATGTGAATGCACAGCAGTCCAGAGATCAGAAATATACTTACAGAAATATAGTGCACAGTATAGCCACAAACATACATTTGATAATAATTGTGATAAAGCATAGGTAAATAAATAAATAAATAACTGACACAATATTAGTGTCTCACCCCTCATACATATAATTAAATAGTATGTACACTATGTCAAGTGTTATAAGTGAGAGTGACGATAATGGGAAGTGGAACAACAGTAAAAGTGTATGGAATATGCTGTTGCCACAAGAAAGTTGAAATAATAGCTGTCCATTATTCAATTCATTGTTATAAACTGCAGTGTCACAACAGTAAAACAAAGGTTACACACACTGTACTAGAACCCCAGGACCATCTGTACTCCAGCTCTACACTTATACCTGCTGCCACAAGGAATACCATTGATTGAATGTGTCTGGTTTCTATTTTTAGCTGTCTGCTTTCTGGGTGGTCTACTTATCCATTAAAAAAGGAAGAAATACTTGAAATGAGGAAAAGCAATCTATGACCGACACAGTAGAAAATGTTAGTACACATGAAATATTTCCACATAGGTCTGGATTTCAACTCTCACTCTACTGCACCTTTAGAAAACAGGATGGGTGCCTTATCCCTCTTTGTCACACAATCAGCTTTGCAGCAAAGAGCTGAAGTCATTCTTCACACAACCAACTGCAACAAAATGTACACTGATATCAAACCATAAACTGTTATTTCTACATTTATTACATTTGAACGTAGTGATCACACAACCTGTTATGATTATTGCTTGCAAATATTTATTTATTTTTATTTATTTAACATTTGTTTATCTGGAAAGTCTGACTTGGAACGAATCCAATTTTCAGCATAGGCCCAGGGAGAAATGTTCCAGATGCATGTCTTTGTAATGTGTGAAGAAATCAGAACAGGGGTGGCTATGGGCTCACTGTGTGGTGCCACTTTTGCCAATCTAGTTATGGCAGACTGGGAGCATGAACACATCTTTCAGAATAGTTGGGTCCAAGAAAGTGTGTACTATTACACCCAATTCCTGGATGACATCTTTATGGTGATAAAAAGTGGTATTAAAACAGCAGGTGAAATAGTTAATTATTGAAATGGAACAAGTGACTATCTGGATTTTACATCACAATTCAGTGCAGATAGTATAGCTTACTTGGATGTGCAGCTAACTAAAGATAGAACCAGGAAATGTTACATCGCGCAGATTTATAGAAAAGAGACTTACTCCAACAGCTTCCTACACTTCAACAGTTGCCACCCATTTTATCAGAAAAGATCAGTAGTCAAACGGCAGATAGTTAGAGCTGCCAGGATGGTGTCACAGGATGTAGATTTCCAGATAGAATGTAATGGTTCATTAGAAGGGGCTATCCTGCATCATTGGTTAATAAATTAATATCAGAAGTTACCCATAAACGTAGTAATGGTACATACAAACCTATCCTAAGCCAGGAGTATACTAAAAATGGACCCCCACATTTACCTGGGACATCTGCAGATATTGATGATTTACAATGTACTAACAGTTTTATTATTGCATTTAACTTAGACACAGATGACTTGTGTGACATCATAAGGAAGAACTGGGAGTTATTACTATCAGATACTTTTATTAAGAAGAAAGTTGAAATAAAATCTAAGAGAATTTTTAGAAAAGGAGTTAATTTAAAAAAAACTAGTTGAAAGGAACTTAGTACATATTATGAGTAGATGTGGCATGTACAAATGTGGTATGTGCACTTATTGTAAACACATGGATGCGAGCCATAGATTTAGGATCAGAGATAGAAAATACATTACTAAACAAAGATTCAATTGTCAGTCCAAAGCAGTAGTATACTTAGCCCAATGCCAAGATTGTCCTACATTCTACATAGGAAAAACTGATCGTAGATTACCCGAATGAGTATATGAACATTTGTTCATAGCTTCATAGGTTGGTACGAGGCTATCGGCCCTAGGGCCTATACAAGCCTAGCCATAACAATTCCCTGGCTATTTCTTCCCACACTATTTACTTCCCTGGACCCCTGTCTAGCAGGGTGACTGACGTGATCCCCGGGGTGAATTTCTTTCTCCCATCCAATCATCAAGGTTCCTTTTAAAGATGGCCAAAGAGGCGCTCTGCTTGACATGTATGGGCAGTCTATTCCAGAGCCTGTGGAGTCTCTGGGTCAGGAACCTATCCCTCCAGCATGTTTTGTTTATTGTGATGACAAGATTTAGATCCCTGGAGCGTGTGGCTCTGAGAGATTGGGATTTCTTTAAGTGTAGCATGTCCAACAGCTCTGGGTTTGGCATGGCCTTGTATGTTAAGCAGAGATCGCCTCTGAGTAGACGATATGTGACAGAGTATAGCTGGAGTTTTGTAAGGCGGTCAGAATAGGGCATCTGCTTTAGGCCTGTGATTCTTTTAGAGAGGTATTTCTGTGACCTTTCCATTTGTTGGAAATGTCTTGAGAGGTACATACAAAATGGGGAGTTGTATTCTATAATGGGTCTAATGAGGGATGAGTACAGTGGGACAATGACCTCCTTTTTTCTGGATGAAAAGCCCTTAGTGATGAGGTGTGCCACATAGAAGGATTTTCTGACTGTTGCAGTGATGTGGTTATTGAAGGTGAGACCACTGTCCACCTGTGTCCCTAAGTCTCTTATCACACTTTCGGTGTTTAGTGTACTGCCACCTATGTGATAATTCATGGGTACATGTTTTTTCTCAAAGGGATAACTATACATTTCTTGGCATTGAGCTTGAGCCCATGGCTCTGGCACCAAGTATCTGTTTCTGTAAGGCCCTTTTGTAGAGTATCCACATCATTTGGGGATTCAATAATGGCTCCCAGTTTGCAGTCATCTGCAAACTTTGTTAGCCAGAGCCCCTCTGTGTTGGCCTGTACTTCAGAGAAGTAGATGCCAAACAAGAGAGGTGTCAGGACTGAACCCTGAGGTACTCCACTTGTCACTTGTCTGGAGCTGGATTTGTAGTCAGTTACTTTTACAGTGTGGGTTCTGTCAGTAAGTCAGTTGGCAACTCATCGAGTGATGTAGGGATTAATGCCCAGCTTAGTAAGTTTATCTATGATTTGAGTGTGGGATGGTGCCAAAGGCCTTGGCGAGGTCCAGATAGGCTGTGTGGACTGCCTTAGCCTCATCCACGGCTCTGGAGATTGATTCGAAGAAGTCAATTAGTTCAGGAGATAAGATCAGCCCTTCACAAACCCAAACTGGGTGGGGTCCAGTGTTTTAAGGTTGCCATTGTCTTTGTTTATAAGTTCCATGATAATACATTCCATGGCCTTGCAGATCAGGCTCTTCAGACTGATGGGGGTGGTAGTTCCCAGGATCCAAAGTGGATCCCCCTTCTGGAGTGGGATAACAGTAGCTGTGCACCACTCAGTGGGCACGAAGCCTGAGGTGAGGGCATGATTAAACATGACATTTAGGTGAGGTGCCAGTTCATTTTGTAGTTCATGTAGTACACAGCCCGGGATGTCATCTGGTCCCATGGATGCTGTATTCTTAGCTTTGTAGAATGCATTTTTTACCTGTGTGGCTGTTATTACTGGACTTTGGCAATCTTCCAGTATTGAGATGAGCCATTTAGGGGGTGAGAGGGGGAGTGAAGTTGGCACTGAATCGATCTGCCAGGATATTGGCAATATCCTTGGGATCAGTATATTTAATGCCATTCTGTTGTAGCTCAGAACAGATCTGAGCATTGCAATTTAGATTCTTGACATAGTTATAGAATGCCTTGTGGTTGTCTTTGGAATCTTTGGCAATTTTTTTTTGTAACTAGCTTTGGAGGATTTTATGAAGGATCTCATCTTCATACTGAGGTTGGTAAGAGAGTTTTTTGCATCCTGAAATTTTCCTCTTTTCTGCAACAGCTTTTTCCTTTTGTTGTAAGGGTTGTTTATGGCAGGGGACCATCAGATTGGCTTCCTTTTTTTGGAGGAGAGCATCTTGGTTCTATTTGGGATGGAACGATTCATGCATGAGTGGATGTGCTTGTACAGTGCCTTAGTGTAGGACTCCGTCTGCATGGGTGGCATGAAGTTTGTAACTTCTGACTTGAGTAGCATGAAGTTGGCCTTGGAGAAGTTGTTTATGGAGGTTTCCTTAATGGGGGGGTGGGGGGTGTTGTTGGTGGTGTGAGTTTAGAAGGGCTATGTGTTGCTTGAGGTGTAGTGCGGGTGTTAACCTTTTCCTCTTGACTGTCTAGCACAATCTTGAGTGGAGAGAGCGCTGCTTCCAGTTTGGCTATGTAAGTGCATCTCTCACAGATTGTAGTGTTGGTTGGTAGGAGGAGAGGGTTGTCTATGTACATGACGCAAATGCTGCATTGCCCCAGTATGCCCAGATTCACCAGGTGGACAGGAGAAATCAACGGAAGCTGACCCTTGGACATGCCTGGCTTTTTTTTTTTTTTAAAGTACAGGAGCTGTTTTCCCTTACCTTAGCAAGGTACTTTGCAATTATAGGCTGTTTAGTGCCTATGATTAATTTCTCCTTATTAATAAGGAGATTTGAGTGCTTGTATCAGTTTAAGGCTTACTGGTGCTTTCCAGCAGGTATTAGAGCAAGTGCTAGTCACAGGGATGCTTAAAGGTAAGATGCAAAAAAAAAGTTTATCCTAAACACTGCAGTGTACACTAGAGAAGTTAGATGTGAAAGTAGGTAATTTAAGTTTTACCTGTCTAAAAGTTTAAGTTTTAGTGGAGAGTCACTATTTTTAAAACAGCAAGATAGACTGAAAGGGGGTGATCACTTTTGTATTCCGGTACTATGGAATACAGTAGAATGGCCAATAAATTTAAATAGTTGAAGGGGAGTGATTTCACAAAATGATAATTTTGTGCTTACTCACACAAGCCAGTGAAAGCAGAGAGGAAATGAGATATATGGTCAAATTAACATAAGAGGCAGGCAGCTCAAAAGACAGTGGTATTTAAGAACATGACAGTGACAGGGTGGGGGAGTGGGGAAAAAATTCTGCCTGACTCACAAGAAACAGAGCTGTGGTGTCTTTTGAAGTTTTAATATGCAGTTAAAAGCAGAACACAAGCAAAACACAAAGTAAAGAAAACAAATCACAGCACTCAAAATATAAAAAGTCAATAAACCAATACAAAATACAACAAATAAAAAGCAAACCAACCTTTCCCTCACAGCAAAGTATAGCAGAGTCAGAGTGAGCCTTTCCAATAAAGTTCTGAAATGTTTTATTTTACCCCTTAAATAGAAGGTTTAGTTCCTAGCTCCACCCCCTCAATTCACAAATGATTAACCTTAAGTGACCTCTTCTATCTTATGTATGAGTCCTTAATTGATCAGTTCTAATTTCTGCCTAATTTCTGCCTGACTCACAAGAAGCAGAGCTGTGGGGTCTTTTGAAGTTTTAATATGCAGTTAAAAGCAGAACACAAGCAAAACACAAGGTAAAGAAAACAAATCACAGAACTCAAAATATAAAAAGGTAATAAACCAATACAAAATACAACAAATAAAAAGCAAACCAACCTTTCCCTCACAGCAAAGTGTAGCAGAGTCTGAGTGAGCCTTTCCAATAAAGTTCTGAAATGTTTTATTTTACCCCTTAAATAGAAGGTTTAGTTCCTAGCTCCACCCCTTCAGTTCACAAATAATTAACCTTAAATGACCTCATCTATCTTATTTATGAGTCCTTAATTGATCAGTTCTAATTTCTGCCTGACTCACAAGAAACGGAGCTGTGGTATCTTTTGAAGTTTTAATATGCAGTTAAAAGCAGAACACAAGCAAAACACAAGGTAAAGAAAACAAATCACAGCACTCAAAATATAAAAAGGCAATAAACGAATACAAAATACAACAAATAAAAAGCAAACCAACCTTTCCCTCACAGCAAAGTGTAGCAGGGTCTGAGTGAATCTTTCCAATAAAGTTAGTAGGTTCAACGAAGAAAATGTTCTAGCTAAACACATTTCGGCATTTAGAGAACACAAATTCTTGTTTAGGGCAATAAATTAGATTACAGCTGCTATAGCAGGATGACAGATTCTTTGAAGTTGGAACGCCTTGAATTATTATGGCAACTTAGAACAAATGCAAGTCAAAACCCAGGACTGAACGAAGTATGCTCTATTTCATGTATACTAAAACTATAAAACCTTATGAGATAATTTTTATTAATTTACAGTAATTTAGGTAGGGAGGATGACTGTGTTGCATTTTTTTTACAAATTACAATCTAAGTACTTGAGTTTTTTAGTTTACAGAACAAGTAAAGTAAGATGTTTGAGTTAACATTTGTATTCTTATTTAGAGTTTTATAAACTTTATATTATTTGTTTTTACTCATATCTTTATGGTAGTAGATAGTCAATACACACAGTATACAAGTTAGTGATAAAACACTTTCTAATACTTTTTATATGAAGTATATTTATGTTTGTTACTGGGGTATGGAAGATGTGATTAAATGGATGATTGTATATATAAAATCGGTATTTTAACTAACCATGGTCTATTAATTATTCAGTTAGTTTGAGTTTCTGACTGTGGTATAAAAAGGTAGGGTTTTATTTTGATTATTGCAGCTGAAGAAGTTACAGCATTTACTATGATGAAAGGCACTTTATGGATATTAAAGAGTAGTATTTTTCTTAACTACAAGTTATGTGTCGGCTCCATTCAGTTTACATCTACAGTTCCAGGTGAGTTTAAGAAACCGGAGCACTCAGAAGAAACCCACACAAATGCAGGGAGGACAGGCAGATTCTGCATAGAAGGCACCCCAGTCAAGAATTGAACTGGAAAACTTCTTGCTGTGAGGTGATAATGCTACCACTGCACCACTGTGCCATCCAAATATGCAGCACTGTCTTAACCTTTCTGTGTTTCTTGGTGTTTCATCAGTTATCTGACCAGTACCCTGATACAAGCAATGTGTAAGCCATTCTATATCATTGGTCTTAAAATGTGTGAGCATATTAACTGGGAATAATATTCTACTCAGTTGCCAATAACTGAGGGGCAAGTCAGATGGCACAAAGAAGCATAAAATGCTCTTTTTTTGGGGGGGGGGTGCAAAGGTGAGCTACTGTTATGGCACAAACAAGCACAGACTGTTCTTTTGTGGATTCCAAAGGTGAGTTACTGTTATGGCACAAACAAGGATATGTTGCTCTTGTTACTCTCCTTCTTTTGCATCCTGCCTGTTGTTAGTATTTCACATCTCTAGACTGTGTTATGTTTCTCCACTGAGTAATACTGTTTTATCTGGAAAGAGTTATTTTGTAGTTATGTGATACTTATGCGTGTTATACTTCTGTTGTCTTTTAGTACACCTACAAGTATGTCACTTAGGCATGTTAATCAATGGAGACCCCCTTCACTGATCCTGAAAATCAAGTAATTATTGATGGATTTTGGCAACATGGTGCTTTTCTCCTGGTAAGGAGATGAGGATATATAGCATGGAGGATGAGAATATGGCAGCAGATTGTCCAAGACCTCATTGCTATTAGGTGGCCATGACAGAACATATGAACAGGTGCACCACAGGGCCACTGACATGATAACATCTGTATGGAGGTAAGCAGCTGCAGTGGACCATGACCAAATGGTTACTGGGGGAGGGCCTGCTTGGGAACAACTACTAACCCCCAATGAAGAGTTCTTAGTAAATATTAGCAATCCAGATAGCTCCCAGCCTGGATGTGAGTACAACACCTTCCAAGACAGCAAGCCCATCTCAGGATAGACTTCCAGGTAGGCTTTGTTATCTGAACAGCTGAGTATTGTTGTATAGCAAAACAATTAAAATGAATAAGTTAATTCTGTACCACATGTCTTTTTTAGGGGAGGATTGAAGATTGTTATAGTTATAATCTTAGGCTGGAGATGTCAGCCACATTTTTGTTGAAAGTAGAGTTAAGGCACATATTAAGGGGTAAATGTGTTACTATTAATTGTGGTGATGAAGCCCTTACCTCTTGCCTAACTTCTTCCAGGAATGTCTGGACTGCAGCACAGTACATCTCATGCAGATAGTAAGCCAAATATTTTCATGTCAATACTGTTGATCAATTTAAAGAAATATTGTAATGTGTGATTTTGATCTCAGTTTTGTTATGTCTGTTGCTGTACTGTCTGTAATAGAGGCAGTACTGTTAGCTTGTTAGCATATATTGCACTATAGCAGTGCAGGTATTAAAGTTTTACAGTGTTTCTTGCTTTTTATCACAGGTGAACCTGACAGTGGGAGTGTGGCCCCTGTGCCACCTCAGTGTATCAACAGACTCTGATCATGATGGTAACCAAACTGAGGCACAGTCAGGGGGGTGCAAAAGTTGAATCTAACACAGAGGTTGGCATACAGTCATCCCATGCATTTCCATTGGACACAGTCAATAGACCTACACCTACCAAGTCACTGAGCCCACAGACACTGGACGTGTGGAGGGCAAGAACAATTATCAGGAAAGTCTAGCTACTGTGGCCCAAAGAATGGGTGAGGTTCCACACAAGAGGATTGATAGGGGTGCTCGGAGGTGGCCTGCAGTCCCTCATCCATCTGGTTCAGGCGTCACTTCCCGTGCCACTCAACTTATATTTAGGGCTGTTATGACAGTGCAGGCACATTCCCATAGTTAATCAAGGCAAATGCTCAGGGCTGACATGCATTACTGCCTCCACTGTGTTATCAAATCACTGGATCGGATGAATGACACAGTGGAATGAGGGGTGTCTGTGATGGATCATCGGGTGTCTGTCATGGCAAGAACATTGTCTGTGATGAAACATCTGCTGGGAGTTGAACAGTATCCTCAACAGCATAGGTAAGCCACATCATCTGCTGTCAGCTTGACTACACTTCCATAGTGGAAATACTTCCCCTGCTCCATCAGTGAATGTGCTGTCCACATCCAGACATGGCAGGCCATGGGGTTGGGGTCCTTGGTATCCCTGTGTAGGGAGATCATTAAACAGACATTGGTGACATTCAAGTGGCAGCACTGCATCTGACTATGGGCATGGACGTGCCAGTGCAACTCCCGGCAGAGCTATTTCTTGTGGTCATGGATGACAAAGATGAATTTATTTATTTATTTATTTACATTTGTTGACCGGGAGTGTCTGACTGGACATAGGTCCATTTTCAGTGGAATTCCAGGGAGAAAAGCTCCACAGTTAAAATAAACAGACAGTAGTTACATTGGATTACATAGCAATTAACAATTTAACATAGCAATTAATTACAAACATATTTACAGATGAAGAACATAGTACATCAGTAGACAACTAGAATATTTATCTGCGAAGTACATAACAAACATTAACAAATGTTACAATAAGAGGTTCCTGCTGTATAAAAAGTACTAGGATTATGAGCATCTGAGCTTGCTATAATCAAGGTAGTTAGTGGGGTGGAAAGAAAAGTAGTGGTTGGATGGGGTGGGTGATATTAGAGTGGGAGTTGCAAGGGCATAGCCAGCATGTTTTTAAAATGACTTGCCACCTCTTCTGTGCAAGGCTCATACTTGTCAGACAGGCCAAGATGTACAGCTAGCACAGAACTTGCAGACACTCACACACCAATTTCAGCTACAGTACCCCTACAGACACACACACAAAACAGTTACTTATTTTGTCTCACTGTCCTTTTGATGTTTTATCCCAATGTCTACCTCCTTCTTCTTCTTTTTACTCACACACACTCACTTACCTTTTGTTTCAACCTAGGCTTCCTGGCCTCACCACACAACCCCCTGTGCAAGTGATGATAACTGCCATATCACTGTTTTCTATATTTTGGATTCAGGGATAGAAAATCTATGTCAGATGCTCAGGGTACATAGATCAGTTAATGCTTAGTATATAGGCATTTGTGTTGTTAAACTGCTCATTGCACCTTTGACTTATATTGGTCTTGGAAAGTTAGACAGTTGATAGCTTAAAATTTTACAACTTTATAGTGAATGCTCTTGTAAGGGTTTTGAAGTCAAAAACTGCAGTGTGTATCATTACTTTATAACTTCTCCCTTTAAAGATTTTCTAGGACAAATGTATGGTGTACATCATAAGTCATGTCATCATGTTCAGATCTTAGGATTGTATGACAGCACTGTAGTCAAACTGCATCAGAAGAGTAACACAGTATAATAATCTTTTTTGCATGTACCTCAACAGACAGATGCAGCAGCTAGAGATACCACAGGGCTTTCTCAGCAAAATAACACAAGGCATACAAACCATACCATAATGAATGTGTCTAGAATAAAAGCCATGTCACTGTAAACTGTCTGGTATAGGATGAGGTGACATCTGTCTGGCTCCCAGGTCAGTGTCTGACCATTCCCTGGTGGGATGACTGCATAACTAAAAATCTGATATAACTAATGACATCAGCAGTGTCTGCTGAGAAAATGGTAATAACAGCATCCAACATGCTGCGGTAGAAGGCTCTCTGTAATGTCAAGCAAGAGCACTCACACACACACACACACACACACACACACACACACACACACACACACACACACACACATAACTCCAGTGAGAATAAAACCCCTACCTAAGTAGACAAACTACAGAACACAGTACTTAATGCAAGTGCCACAGTACAAGTCTGACTTTTGCAATACTTTGCTGAACTTATAGTATATGACATCAGCAAGAGACATGTGAGACAAGATGTTGGCAGGCCCGCATAGGTTCATAGCTTCACAGGTTCATACAAAGCTACTACAATAATGGCCCTAGGTTCAAAGGTTCATAGTAGGTTACTAGGCTAATTGCTCTAGGGCCTTTACAAGCCTAGTGAAGTTGTACCATTGTTCCCTTATAGACCAAGACATGTAGTCCATATTTGCAAATCCATGTTTATCACTGGTTGCCCCTGCCTAAGATGGGCACAGTTGAAACCCCAAAGGTAATTTTATAATTTCCCATCCAGTTGTCCAAGTTATGCTTAAAGAGGATTATTAAGGAGCAGAGTTTCACGTGACTTTGGCATTTGTTCCATAGCAGTGGCAATCTCTAGGAGACATCTCTGTCTCTCCAGCATGTCCTGTTGATGTTGCAGGCTAGGATAAGGTCCCTACAGCAAGTGAGTCTTGTACCATTTCATTTGTGGAGGTGCAACATTTCCATTAAGGCAGGGTTCGAGACTGCTCTGTGTGGTAAGCGCATGTTGTCTCTCAACAGTCTATACTAGAGTACTTGGATGGGGCCTTCAGTCTGTCCATGTAGGTCATGTGTTGAAGTCCCTGGATTTTTCTTGGTAAGAAACCTCTTAGGTCTCTCCAACTGCTGCAGGTTTCTGATGAGGTACCTGCAAAAGGGCGCATTGTACTCTATTATTGCTCTGATGAGGAACGAGTACAGTGGATTGATAGCATCCTTAGTCTTAGATGCTATGCCCTTAGTTATTAGATGTGCAATGTTGTGCAATGTAAAAGGCCATCCTTACCACTGTAGACACATGATAATCAAAGTTGATGTTGCTATCAATCTGTATTCCCAAATCTCTCACCATTCTGTTGCAACTTGGGGGGGGGGGTATTATTAATAGTGTAATTTGCAGGTGGCTCTCCTTTGCTGAAAGTGATAATAGTGCATGTTCTTTTGGGATAATTTTAAGTCTGTGGCTTTGGTTACAATCATTTATATATGTAAGCCCATTTTGTAGTATGTTGACATTGTTTGGTTATTCAGTCATTGCACACAGTTTGCAGTTATCAGTGAATTTGGTGAGCTACAGGCCATCTGTTATCCCCTGAATTTCTGAGAAATAGATTACAAACAGTAAGAGGCACAGCACAGATTCTTGTGGAACAACACTGGTAACAGGTCTACAGGTAGAGGTGGAATCCCCAAGTATGACTCTATGCATTCTGTTGGTGAGCCAGTTGGCTACCCATCTAATGATGTATGGGTTAATCCCCAGCTGGGTAAGTTTCTCACAGATGCCTGAGTGGGGGATTGTGTCAAAGCCCTTGAACAAGTCATGATAGGCAGCATGTACTGATTTGCCTTCATTCAGGTGTTTGGTGACACTGAAGAATTCCACTGGGTTTAAAAGGTATAAACTACCCATAGCAAAGTCAAACTGGGCCTGGTCAAGAGTTTGATGGTCACCACTCTTCTTGTTGATAAGGTCCAATATGATTCTCTTCATGGCGTTACAGACAAGGCTGGTCAGGCTTATGGCTCTATAGTTTCTAGAGTCGGTTGAGGGACCCCCTCTGTGCAAGAGAGGAACAGTTGCTGTTTTCCACTCTGCAGGGCAAAGCCGGTACTTAGATTGTGATTGAAGAGAGTGCTTAGTGGTTCCACTAGCTCTTGCTTTACATTGTTTAGAAATCAGCCTGGGATGTTATCCAGGCTCATAGAGACTGTGTTTTTGGCCTTGGCAAGTGTAGTTATGACCTGTTTTTTTTGAGATAATAGGTAAAGAACTGGTGATAAGTATGATTTGGGTATGATTGCTGGAGATAAGGAGTGTGAAATTTTTGCCAAACCTGTGCTAACAAGTTGGTGATGTCCTCAGGTTCAGTATGACTGGTATCAACCACTACTAATTTGGTGCAAAGCTGGGCCTTCTGTTTTATATTACAGACATAGCTAAAGAATGACTTGTGATCATCCTTAGCTATGGATGGTAATTCAGATTTGTAATTAGCTTTAGAGGACTTTACAATAAGTCTCATTTGCTTGTTCAAGCTATAGAGGATGTTCTTCTGTGGAGACTTTTCCCTTTAATTCCTAGACATCAGTTTCTTTCTCATGTTGTATAATCTAATTATGTTATATGTCCTACAGGGTTGATGTTTTTCTCATGATCAAGTCTTGATCTGTTCTAATACAGCTAAGAATATACACTTGTAAAGCTGTTTATACAGGGCATTTGTGTATGCCTCCATATAGGAGTCTTTACTGTCAGTGGTTGAAGGAGGTTGGAAACTATGACTGCCATCAGTTAGGAGGCTGTAGTTTGCTTTGGAGAAACCTTTTAACCTTTTGGATCCCGAGGGGGATTATAAATGATTGTTACATTAAATGTAACTGATTTATAGTCAGACCTTAACAGGGAGGGTCTCACATATGGGGTGATGCAGTGATCTCCCATGTTGGTGAGTACTAGGTCAAGGACATTTCATCCCCTAGTGGGGGTGTAGACTGTTTCAGAGCATTTGTGTTTATAAAGTGCGGGAACTTTAGAGTGAGCATGTTTGAGCTCATATATGTCTCCCAGTCGATGGAAGGATAGTTATAGTCACCCATACCTAGGGGTTTTGGCTGTATTATGAGTAAGGTCCAGGAAGGCACTGTGTGGCTGTCATGGTTCAAGTTGGTGGACCTGTAACTAATAATGATGTGGAGGGGGTCTTTCCAACAGTTAGTTGGACTTGGAGTAAATCTAGGGAGTTGTACTGCTTAGCCAGTCTTGATGTGTATTTCTCTTTTGTGAAGATGGCTATACATTCTCCTTTGTTTCTTTCACATTAATTTTGCAGCCTGAACATGTGGAAGAAATGACAGCCTTTCATAGCTGGAGTACTCTTTCTGTGGTCCTAAACCAAGTTGTTGTGACTGTACAAACGTTGACATCTTCCCAAATGAGTACTGTCTCCATTCAGTGTAGCTTCTGATTTACACTCCTAGCATTAAGTAGCATAACCCTGAGTTTCTCTTTCAAGGATATTTTTATGTCAGAAATTTTGTTCTTATGAAATTGCCTAAAAAGGCACTATGGGAGAGGCAGGTACATTGGCCAGTAACTGAAAGGCAAGAGGTGACAGATGAAGACTATCCCTATAAAAGCAGTTTAGTCTGTTGACCACATCATCCCAAGCTGACAAAGACTAGATCCCTCTGGATTGACAGCAGTAGCTAAGCCAGTTGTTGAAGTCAACAATTGCTTTGTTTGTATTGAGGCATCATCCTGGATGAAGGTAGAATGTTGCTTAGGGCTGCAGACATACCTGTCTGGGACAGATAATCTGAGAGGTCAGTTATATCTCTCTTCATATAGTCCAATGAGGTACATTTCAAGTCATTAACTTCAACATGAAGTACTACAGAGGTGTAACTGTGCTTAATGTTGAGAGACTTGAATGCGTGCATGACTTTGCAGATACTGACACCTGACAGACAGCTGACCGTGACTTTCTCCTTGTACAACTTGGTGAGGGGGACATCTGTGTGTCTCACTATGGATTCGTCTGCAACCAAGAGACTGGTTTTCAGGTGGCTTGCCTTAAGGGCCTTAAGGGCTTAAGACACACTGATATATTTGTTTTCATGTGTAATGGGTTCTGTTGGGACTGCAATGTGTGCAAAAGGCTTGAATTTGCAAGGTCTCTGCTCTTTTGGTAAGCTTCTAATGACTACCTGTGCATATGTGAGGTTATGCGTTGATCACTTAGTCTGCTGAGGAGAAGTGTGGATGTTGACAACCTGTTTGATATCTGGCTTATTGTTTCCTGAGAGACAGATCATTTATTCTAGATTCATTGTATAGTTGCATCTATCACATATTGTATTTGTAATTTTTATGAGTACATGGCTTTCAGTGTACATGAGGCAATAAATGCCTAGTTTTGTAAAAACACAAGTACTCTTATTAATAATATTTATATAGTCATTGTCAGCAGAAGATTTTATGAATAGCAACAACTGGGTCTGTCTCTGAGGGACATAGGTGCCAGCCCAGAGGTGACTTTGCAATCACCCAACCAGTAGTGAAGGATGCACTTGAACAGGGTTAGTAAGGAGCACAGCTTCACACACTATGGGAGCCTACAACAGAGAGTGAGTCACTGGGCGATATAGCTGTCTTCCCTGCATGTTCTGTTTATGGTTTATGTCACAGGCTAGGTTGAGAACCCTGGTCCAAGTTATTCCTGTCCTATTTGATTTGCAGATGTCCAGCATTTACAGTAGGAAAGGTTGCAAAACTTCTCTGTAGGTCAGACATAGGTCACCTCTCAACAGCTTGCAGGAAACCGAGTACAGTGATAAGTCTTGTGATCTTTCCATTTATGTGATGTTTGGAGGACCTGCATTCTCCCATTCACAAACCTCTATTTTTTTTCACCAGTTGTTGCAGTTGTCAGGTGAGGTATAGACAGAAGGGAGCCTTGTACTCAGTTAGTGGTCTGATAAGGGTGGAGTACAACAGAGCTATGACCTCCCTGTTCTTGGATGTGATGTCCATATGTATGATGTGCACAATGCAGAATGGGTGTCTCACCACTATAGACACATAGTGATTAAAGTGTAGATTACTATGAACATGTCTTCACAAGTCTCACAACACTGTGTTTGAGCTGAGAGGGGTGCTATGTATATCATAATTAGCAGGGATACTTAATTGCCAAAAGGGACAATGAGCATTGCTTGCTGTAAGGTTCAGTCTGTACGTTTGGCTCCAATCATTTGTCTCTGTCAGCCACTTCTGTAATATGTTACCATCATTGGTGGAATCTATATGAGTGTGTCCAATTAACAGTCATCTGCAAACTTGGTAAACCACAGACTACCTAGCATTGGCTGCACTTCAGGGAAGTAGTTTCCATATAGGTGATGGCCCAGCACAGATCCTTATGGTATTCCACTGGTAAGTAGGCTAGTGGTGGAGATGCAGTCCCAACTTTGAGAGTGTGTATTCTGTTGGTGAGCCAGTTGTCTATACAGCTAGTACTGTATGACTTAATTCCCAGATGGGACATTTTCACTATGAGACATGAATTGGGGATATTGTCAAAAGCCTTGGATAACCGAACATAGGTGGTATGTCCTGTTTCTGTCATCCAGGTTTTTGGGGTCAGTATCAAAGAAATCCTCAAGGTTCAATAGGCAAGATCTACCCTTGGCAAACCCAAAATGGGTAGGGTCAAGTATGTTGAAGGTCATCAATGTCCCTGTGTGTATGGTCCATGCTGATTCCTGTAGTAGCTATGCCGATAAGGCTTTTAAGCATATGGGTCAGTAGCTGTAGTTCTGCATGTTACCAGATTGATGTCCCTTGCATAGCACAAAACATTTGATATTACATTTTGTATGGTTGATATATGAGTGGAAAGAGTACTGAGACCCCGGGGTTGTAGTGTTTGGGGTGTGCCAACACATGGATACATTTTAAATATATGACATACAGTTAGATAGGGCCTTCAGTTTGTAATGTTTCTACATGTACTTTCATGTCATACAAAGGAAGTGGACAGTAAACAGCAGAAACACAGCATAATATATACTCACCAGTGGAACACAACAAGGATCTGTGTTGGGCCCTCAGCTGTTTGGGAAATACTTCTCTGAAGCACAGGCAACAGTAGATTTCCTGTAGTTTACCAAGTTTGCAGATGATTATTAACTGGACGCACTCATATAGAGTCCCCCAATGATGGTAACATATTACAGTAGGAGCTAACACAGACTGATGGTTGGTGACAAACTCACAGACTGAACTTTAAGCATACAATGACTCTTTGATACCTTTGTTAAAGAAGTACCCCTGCTAATTAAGATAAACATAGCACCCTCCTAAGCTCAAACACAGTGTTGTGAGACTTGGGAACACATGCTGATAGCACTCTACACTTTCATAGGATGATAGGATCATAGGAAGTTACTAGGCTATTGGCCCTGAGGCCCTTATAAGCTTAGCCAAGAGTTTAGCCCATGTTTAGACAAGTCAAAACCTGATGCCCCTGTCCAGCAGGGACACAGGTAGAATCCTAGGGGTGTATTTTCTGTTTCCCATCCAGTTATCCAGGTTGCATTTAAAAAGGTACAATAAGGTACTTTGCATGACATGGAGAGGAATTCTATTCCACATATGGGGCAGTCTCTGTAACACAAACCTGTCCCACCAACAAGTCATTTTGATGTCACAGATCAGGATGAGGTCATGGGTGTGGGTTACTTGAGTGGAGATTAACTTATGGATATGCAGCAGTCCCATCAAGGTGGGGTCTGAGATTGCTTTGTATGCCAGACAGAGTTTCCCTCTGAGGAGTCTGTATGAAACTGAGTAGAGGGACTGGGTTTTTAGCCTGTCTGTGTAGGGTAGATGTTTGAGGCCCTGGATTCTCCTGGTGAGGAACCTCTGTGGTGTCTCCAGCCACTGCATGAGCTTTGCACGGTACATGCCGAAAGGGGCATTGTACTCAATAATTGGCCTTTTAAGGGAAGAATACAGGGATGTCATGACTTCCTTGTCCCTGGATGAGATACCCTTACTTATGAGGTGGGCCGTGTAGCAAGCTTTCCATACAATGGAAGCAACATGGTGGTCAAAAGTCAGGATGCTATCAAACTGGATGCCAAAATCCCTCATGACTAATTGCTTTCTTAGGATGTTGTTATTAATGTGATAATTTGTGGGGATATTACTCTCCTCAAAAGGAATGAAGATGCATTGTTTGCTATTCAGCTTGCGGCCATGTTTCTGGCACCATTCATTTGTTTGGGTGAAACCCTCTTGGAGGATTTCCATGTTACTAGGGGAATTGATGACAGCACTCAGCTTGCAGTCATCTCCAAACTCGCTCAGGCATATCCCACTGGTTTTGACCTGCACCTCAGAAAAGTATATCCCAAATAACAGAGGCCTGAAGACCAATACTAGGGTACTCCACTCATTATGGGTCTACTGCTTAAGGTGGCTTCTCCTATTTTGACTAGGTGGGTTCTATCAGTGACCCAGTTTGCTACCCATCTGAATCTGTCAGCCAGCAGGTTGGCTATGTCTACAGCATTTGTGTATATGGTGTCCTTGGCCACCAGTTCTAAGCAGATCTGGGTGCTTACTTTTAGACTGTGTCTATATGTGAAGAAGGCTTTATAACTGTATCTAGCAGATATGGCCAATATGGACACAAAGTTGGCTTTGGAGTATTTTACTAGTGCTCTTATTTGCTTGCTCAGGCTAAGGAAAGATTGCTTCCACTTGGGTGCCTGCTTCTTTTTGGTCCTGGACAGCAATTTTTTTTCCTTTTGTTATAGAGTTTATTTATTGCAGATATCCACCAGAAAGGTTTACTCTTCCTTGCGAAGGATGATTTTGTCCTGTTGGGTATTCACAATTCCATGCATCTATATAAATGCTTGTATTGTACTTTGGTGTAGATTTGGATATTAGTGCCAGTTCCTGCAGTGAGGAACAAGTCTGTGAAGCTGTTTATACCATCCCTCAGGAGGTTGTAATCAGCTTTGGAAAAGTCTTTTTGTTTGACCCTACCAAGAGTGGGGTTGCCTGAGATGGTGACTTTGAAAGTGACTACTTTATGGTTGGATCATACCAGGGAAGATGATACTGTAGAGATGCTGCAGAGGTTATTCATGTTATTTAATACCAAGTCCAAGATATTATCACCTCTTGTGGGAGTATTGACTAGCTGTTCCAAAGCATTTGCACTGACAAAATCAAGGAATCTTTGGGCATTTGTGTTCTGGCATGAGTAGTTCTTCCAATCTATGTTTGGGTAATTAAAGTCATCCAGGATCAGGGAAAGAGTTGAATATTGATAGATTCAAAGAGGTCCAGAAAGGTGGAGTGGGCATCCTGAGTCAAATTTGGGGGCCTGTGGCTAGCTATGATTTGAATAGGGGTGTTGTCAATGGTTAACTGCAGCTGTAGTATCTCTTGCATGCCATACTGTATGACCAGCCTGGAGATGTATATGTCTTTAATATATATTGAAATTCTACCTCCTTTAGCTTTGCTGTCCACAGTTTGGGGTCTGAATGTATGATAGGATGAGTAACCAGGTAAAGTTGGGGCACTGCCTACAGCTTTGAATCAGGTTTCTGTGACTGCGCAAATGTCAGCATTTTCCAGGGTTAAGAATGCTTGCAATGAGTGCGGTTTCCTGTTTAGACTCCAAGCATTTAGCATTATGACCTTTAATTTGCATTTTGCTGAAATTTTTATGTTGGTAGTTTTGACCTCATCACTTTTCCTAAAAAAGGCACTATGAGGAAGGCAAGAGCCTTTGCCAGAAGCCTGAAGCCCAAGTGAGAAAGATGCAGGCCATCTCTGGCAAAGCATTGTTGTCTCTCAATCATGTCTTCCCAGGCTGTCAGGTACAGGATCCCCAGGAATGACACCAGAAACTAAGCCAATTGTTAGAGTCAATCATTTTCTGTTTGTATTAAGTAATCATTCTGGGTGATGGTAGAATGCTGCTTCAAGTTAGGGACATACCTACCAGGGACACATATTCAGTGAGCTCAATCATGTCTCTCTTCCTATAGTTCAGGGAGGTATGTCTCAAGTCATTCACGCCAACATAGACTATGACAGAGACATAACAGTACCTGTTGTTGAGAGACTTGAGTGCATGTGTGATATGGTGGATTCTGGCACCTGACAACAACTAACTGTGACTTTTTCCTTATCCAGCCTGGTGAGAAGCACATTTGTTTGTCTCACAATGGAGTCTCCTATGACTAATATGTTGGGTTTATGGTTAAGCCTTAATGGCTTTGAGACACAGATGTGTGGACTATGCATGGTATGTGGTGTGGAGGGTTATGGAGTTTGCATGTGTTTTTGCCTCAGAGGTCTCCTTTGTTTGGGTATGTTTTGTTAAGAAATTCTGAATATGTGGATGTGCATTGTGTAGGTGTGTGTGGTGTTTGAGCTGTAGTAATTGTGTTGACAACATTCTCAGAGCCAGATATACTGGCTTGTGATGGGAGATAGCATAGACTCTAAGTTCCTAATATAATTGCATCTCTCCCAACTTGTGTTCCTAGGTGATAGTAGTACATGGTTGTCTGTGTACATGAGGAGTTGCTGCACTGTCTCAGGATGCCATATCAACCAGACTGCCAGGAGAAACTCTAGGAAATTGTCCATCTGTATTTATCAGAACCTGAGGGAGAGATGCCAGGAAGAGCTAAGGGGTTGACCTAAATCCCAAATGCTTAAACTAAAACTAAGGCTTGGAATAACACAATTTAAACAGGCTACAAACAGGCAGTAATAAGTGCAGTAGAAAAGATGCAATTGAACACTTTAGAGAACAAGCAGCAGAAAGAGCAAGGCAAAGTAATAGAGTAGGAGGAGGAAACACAAATGCAGTAAAAGCAGCTGAATAATGCTTTTTTAAGCAAAGTGAAAAGGAAGAGAGGAAGAACAGAAGATAATTCAAAGTTAGGAAACTAAGGGAGATGATCTTCCCAAATGATTTCTCTGTATAAGGTAGAATGAGCTAATGAGATGGTTAAGAAGTTTAAGCAAACAACAATGGGGCAAAAGGGTGGGAGAAAAACAAAATTCAGACTGAGGTGAAGGAAATATATAAATGCAGACACAGATAAGTAACCATTCAGTCAATCATTCAGACTGAGGTGAAGGAAATATATAAATGCAGACACAGATAAGTAACCATTCGGTCAAGCAAATAAATAAAAAGAACGCAGTACTGTTAAGAATAACTGAAACAGATCAAGTGCTGAAAATATACGTATATCAACTCTGTATTTCCAGATTGTTTAAGAAGAAATCACAGTCAGGAACAATGGAGCTTCTAGCAAGATAAGTACAATTTAACACAGAGGTAATTCTTTTTATACCAGAAAGATAAAAAAAACCCTTCCAAAACCAAGCCTTGAGGCAATCAGATAAACACAAAAGCTGTTTGACCAGTAGTTCCACCCTGGAATGAGTTTACTTCAAATTCCCTGCTGCCCCAGAGAGTGTAAAGGACCCCCCTATGTTAAACCAGTTGGCTTAAGCTCAAGTGATGTGAAAATGACTTAGAACACAAATACATTTTTCAGGAAAGATCATGAAACAAAATTCAGACAGAGGTCAAGCAAATATATAAATGCAGACACAGATAAGTAATAATTCAATCAAGCAAATAAATAACAACAGCACAGTACTGTTATGAATCACTGAAACACTTAGATCAAGCACAAAAAATATACTTACATCAGCTCATCACTATGTGCCCATAGTGGTGACACACGCAATCTGTGTTGCACACATCATACATATGGATGTCACATCCAAGACCAAGGTAGTCATATCTCTGGTGTACTCTACCCTTATCACACTAATAAAGAAGTACAATGATCACATCTTTATGTCCCTCAACAGACATCTGCAGTAATTGAATAGAACACATGGTTGTGCCTGGAAGACTCCCAAGCCTCCAAACATGACATACATGGAAAGACTGACATACCTGTCACTGTACTCAGTATCATGCAGGCTGCTGAGAGGTGACCTATGGCTGCCCAGCATATAAGTCTAAGATCCTGCCCCTATATGGCCTGCTGATGTCATCTACTATAAGTTAACTTGCACTTTTTTTATAAATCAGACTTGTGCCATGGTGTTTGCTTAATATGCTGTTTTCTCTAGTATATGTACTTAGATAGGTAGGGGTTCTTTCTGTAGTCTGTGTACTTAGATAGGTAGGGGTTCTGTTCTCACTGCAGTCAACTGTGTGTGTGTGTGTGTGTGTGTGTGTGTGTGTGTGTGTGTGTGTGTGTGTGTGTGTGTGTGTGTGTGTGTGTGTGTGTGTGTGTGTGTGTGTGTGTGTGTGTGTGTGTGTGTGTGTGTGTGTGTGTGTGTGTGTCTAGACAGTAGAGCAGACGTGTATCCTACAGTTACTTTTCCAATTACATGGATTGCCAGTATTTTGATACTTACTCATGGCTACACATCCATTTCATATAGGTCTCCCAACCTCTTGTCTCCCACATGGCCTGCTGATGTCATCTACTATAAGTTCATCTGCACTTTTCTATAAATCTGACTTGTGCCATGGTGCTTGCATAACATACTGTGTTCTTTAGTCTGTGTATTTTAGATAGGTAGGGAGTTTATTCTCACTGCTGTCAAGTGTGTGTGTGTGTGTGTGTGTGTGTGTGTGTGTGTGTGTGTGTGTGTTTGTGTGTGTGTGTGTGTGTGTGTGAGTTGTTGCTTGACATTCGAGAGAGCATTTTATGTCAGCATGTGGGACACTGTCAACTTCTCCTCAACAGACACTGCTGATATCATCCACTATATCACATTTTTGTATATGCAGTATTCCCACCAGAGCAGGGACAGAGAATGGCCTGGAGACCAGGCAGAAGTCACTTCATCCTATCTGATTTCAATCTATCCACATAAATCATGGCATGTTGTGTAGGCCCTGTGTTGTCTTGCTGAGGAAGTCTTGTGGTCTCTCCAGATGCTACATGTGTCTGTTGAAGTGCATGTAAAAAGAGAATTATACTATATTACTGCTGTAATGAGATTTGACTACAGTGCTATCATACAATTCTAAGATATCAATATGATGTCATGAATTATGATGTGCACAACATAGGCTTTCAATAGCAGTATGGACAATTGATCGTCAGTGTTCAAATTGCTATCTAACTGTGCTTCCATTGCTTGCATCACTGGGCTCCTGAATAGCAGGAATTTTGCCAATGCTGTCATTAACATGGAGTTCCGCTTTTCAGAAGGACAGCATTTCAAATGCACATTTCTGCATTTATTTGTAGATCATGTGCCTTTGTCACCATCCAGTTGTGTGTGTTATCTCCTCCTGTACTATGTTATCACCATTGGTGGACTCAATGATTGCATATAATATGCAAGAATGAGCAAACATGGTAAGGCAAAGGCCATATACTTTAGCCTAAACTGTCGTCCTACCACAGATCCCTGGGGTTTGCCAATATTGACAGCTCTACTGGTACAGGTCGATTCAGCAGTTTTCAGATGATGTGTTCTCAGTGAACCTATTGATTTCCCATCAACTGATGTAAGGTTTAATCCTCAGCTTGAGATTTTTCTCAATGATACCTGCATATGTGATTGTGTCCAAACCCTAGGCCAGATCACAATGGGTGGCATGCACTGTTTTACATTCATCCAGACCTATCACATGAAATCAATGAGCTGTGACAACATCACAGGTCACCTATGGTGTTACTCAGCAACTACACCTTCATGATACATTTGAATACACAGTTCAGCATATCCTCCACATTGCCTGTGTTCCCATACAAGGTTATACATCAACATGCATCCACCCAAGTTGTTGGGGGGGGGGGGGCACCTGATGCTTGCAGGTATAGAGATATCCTGACTCTCCTTGACTGTGAGGTAGAGCAACATGTCATCATGGACCTCCTCTACAAGTACACTGGTATTATTCCAGGTGTTTGCAACAGACGTGTGCAAGTTGTTACTACTACATCAGGTCCATTACATCTGATGCCTGTCCTAAAAGAGGTCATTGAGAGCATGCTTTATGACAACAGTATCACTGTGTGGAACTTGAACTGGTCAAGGCATTTGACAAAAATCCACACTGAGGTATTCAATCAACACTATCATATCTGACCATAAATAGCTATATTACCAAATGGGTAGACCAGTGTATGACATATATGGCATGTCACTATGCTGAAATATATGATGTGATATATCTCAGGTCCAGTAATCAGGTCGGTAAATCAGGGGTGTCTGCTAGGCCCTTTCCTGCCCATTAGCTCATTGATGGACATCACAGATGACATACACATGCTGTGTCCAAATAGCTGCCTGAAGGACTACAGCTTGTGTGCAATTACTGACTCCAACTGTGATATTAATATAATACAGATAGTATCAACACATACAAGAGACTGCTGCCACAGCCATGACAACACCTGCATTTACAAGACACATGGAGGGATTTGTTGAATCAGGAAACAGACACACCACCTAAGTATAATGTGAACATCACACCCTATAATCAGACCTACAGGTATGTGACCTATGTCCTGGGGTGAAGGGTTTGTGGTACATCCATCAGTATATGGTCACAGTGCCCTTAAATGTAATACAGGTACTGGGTATGTGAAGGACATACACATCAGAGGCCATAATAACTTCATTGTTCCCAGACTTCATCACACAAATAACTGTGTACAATTCACCCTTCTTCATATACCGCCCTACACATCTTCCAGTGATGTGTAACTGAAGTGTACTATCTTTGTCACAGTGCATTGTCACATGGCCATACTTAGGTATTCTTTCTGGGGAATATACATGACTGTCTGATGGTGCAGAACAACAACAATAGGTTTATAAGTGCTTATTAGGCTAATGACCGCAAGACACTTTTTAAGCTTAGCCATGCATCCCAAATCTCTGACAAGTTCTGTTTGTAGATCAGAGTGTGTGATATACCATTAAGAATTTTTCCAGTCTGCAGGCACATGCATAAAAGTACTGAGCACGTGCAAGAGTGCCATTTTGTAGTGTGCAGTTGAGGTGTAAGCATGCATGTGTGTAGTAGTCAGTCAGTTAGTTTGTTCGTTTAAGTTTAATGTTCCTGCTATCCATCCTGATGTGTTTGTGGTAATAAACTACTTAAATGAACACCCAGCCACATTGTCTTATTCAAATACACAAGACAAGCAACATGGTGTCAGAATGGGATCCAGAGTCAAAACCATAAGGTGCACAGTTAAAGTTCGAAGAATACACAGAAGTGGATCATCCCTACTGCTCAAATGAATTCCAAACAGGTCAGAAATGAATTCCAGGTGCTAAACCTCGCTTAAATTATTTTTTCCTCAATGAATATAAAACAAAGCACTCAGAATGCTCAAAACGCATTTCTAATTAAGCGAAATATCTGAAACTGTGACATATTGATAAAAATATTCACAGTAATTATGAAAACATTTGAAACAATATCCAAATTGCATAAAACATATAAAAAAGGGAAAACAACCATAGTTTTTGCTATGTGCTACTTTTTCACATTAGTTAACGCTATTCAAAGTATCCAAAGTGTGAAAAGTGTTGGCAAATGTGTGCAGTATTACAGTACAGTTATTTCACAGAGCACAGTCATTTTAAAGAGATTTTGTGCATTTGAATATTATTATAAGTACCTGGTGTGTATGTGTGTTCATACATAATTACAATAATTACAAGGGCTACATTTGCATGGTGTTTAAACATAATTTGTTATCATGACAGAAGGATTTTGTAGATCAAGTCCACTTGTGTTTGATAACAATAGGTTCATAGGTTCATAGGAAGGTACTAGGCTATCTGCCCAAGGGCATTTATAAGCCTAGCCTGAGTGTGTCAGCTTTCGCCCCCCTATTGATTAATTAACTGAGCCTCTGTCAAGCAGAGCCAATGTAGTGATCCCAGGGGTGTATTTTCTGTTACCCATCCACTCGTCAAGGTTTCTCTTGAAGAGTGTTAGT
The DNA here is from genome assembly GCF_019279795.1 of Protopterus annectens. NCBI lineage: Eukaryota > Metazoa > Chordata > Ceratodontiformes > Protopteridae > Protopterus > Protopterus annectens. The sequence continues at coordinate 1,715,814,616 of NC_056733.1, read as the reverse complement.
GAGGGGCTCTGCCTAATGTAGTTAGGAATTTTGTTCCAAAGCATGGGGAGTCTCTGTGACAGGAATCTATCCCTCCAGCATGTTCTATTTATTGTTGTGGTGAAGTTTAGCTCATTAGAGCGCGTGGCTGGCAGTGACTTGGATTTCTTTAGGTGGAGCATGTCCATCAATTCTGAGTTGGACATGGCTTTGTAAGTCAGGCAAAGATCACCTCTGAGTAAGCGATATGCCACTGAGTACAGCCGGAGTTTTTTTCAGTTGGTTTTCATAGGACATATGTTTGAGGCCAGCAATCCTCTTGGTGAGATACTTTTGTGGTCTTTCCAGATGTTGGAAGTGTCTTTTGAGGTACATCCAAAATGGGACATTGTACTCTATGATGGGTCTGATGAGTGACGAGTAGAGGGGCACTATAACCTCTTTATTTCTAGATGCGAACCCTTTAGTAATTAGATGGGCCACATAGAAGGATTTCCTAACTACTTTGGCAATGTGATTGTCAAAGGAGAGATTACTATCTACCTGGGTCCCCAGATCTCTTATAACCTCTTCTGTATTAAGGCGGCTGCCACCTATGTGGTAATTTGTGGGTGTTTTGTTTTTCCCAAATGGGATGACTATGCATTTTTTGGCATTTGGCTTAAGGCCTTGACCTTGACACCAGGTGTTCATCTCAGTAAGGCCTTTTTGGAGGATGTCCATGTCAGGTGGAGAGTCAATTATGGCTCCCAGTTTGTAGTCATCGGTGAACTTGGTTAGCCATAGTCCTCCTGTGTTTGCCTGTACTTCTGAGAAGTATATGCCAAACAGTAGGGGTCCCAGGACCAAGCCTTGTGGGACACTACTTGTGACTGGTTTAGAGTTGGACCTGGAGCCTGCTATTCGTACTGCGTGAGTTCTGTCTGTAAGCCAGTTTGCAACCCATCTTGTGACCTAGGGATTTATGTTCAGGCTGGTGAGTTTTTCTATAATACCTGAGTAAAGAATGATGTTGAATGCCTTGGTGAGGTCAAGATAGGCTGTGTGAACCACCTTTCACTTGTTTATGGCCTTGGTGACTGTCTCAAAGAAGTCAGCCAGGTTTGGTAGGCATGATCTGCCTTTAAGAAAGCCGAACTTGGTCGGGTCAAGTGTTTGAAGGTTCCCAATGTCTTTTTTAATGAGTTCCATGATGATGTGCTCCATTGCCTTGCAGACCAGGCTAGTCAGGCTTATAGCTACCAGGGTCAGTTGTGGCCCCACCTTTGTGGAGCAGAATAATTATTGCTGTGTGCCATTTTATGGGCATGTAGCCTGTGGAGAGGCTGAGGCTAAACAGTGTGTTTAGGTGGGGGGTTAGTTCGTTCTGTAGTTCGTGCAAGATGCAGCCTGGGACACCATCTGGCCCCATTGATGCTGTGTTTTTGGCTTTTGAAAGAGCTGTTTTCACCTATGCGTCTGTGATTTCTGGGACACTACAGTTTTCCGGTATTGTTGTGGGCCCTTTTGGGAGTGAAGTTTGCACTGAATCTATCTGCCAGGATGTTGACAATATCAGTAGGTTCAGTATATTTTGTGCTATTTTGCACTAGCTCAGAGTATATCTGCGAGTTGCCACTTAGATTCTTGACATAGCTAAAGAAGGCTTTGAGGTTATCTTTCAAATCCTTGGCTATTTTTCTTTTGAAGTTAGCCTTGGATGATTTTATGAGGGACTTTAGTTTCTTACTGATACTGATCAGGGATGTCTTTCCTTCTTGGAATTTGCTTTTTTTCTGAACTAGTTTCCTCCCTTTATTGTATAACCTGTTTATGGCAGGGGTCCACCAGACTGGTTTCCTTCTCTTAGGGGAGTAAGTCTTGGTTTTGCTAGGGATGGCATGATACATGCATCTTTGCAGGTGTTCATAGAGTGCATTTGTAAAGGATTCTGCATCTTGGGAAGCATTATCCTTTAGCGTGGGGGCTGTGAAACTTATAATCTCTGCCTTAAGTAAGGTGAAGTTTGCTTTAGAAAAGTTTTTCACTGTGGTTTCCTTGGTTGGGGATGGTGGTGGTGTGTGGACATCAGGAGTGATTAGTTTACGGTCTGATCTAACCATTGACAGGTTTGCCTCTGGTGAGGAACACCTGTCGCCCATGTTGGTGATGACCAGGTCCAATATGTTTTCACCTCTGGTAGGGGATTTACCAGCTGATCCAGGGCATTTGAGTTGATAAATCCCAGGAAGCGCTGAGCCTGGGAGTTTGTACTCAAGTAGTTTACCCAGTTAATGGTATGGTAATTGAAATCACCCAATATCAGGGTATTCGGTAGGACCTTCATGTTTCCCAGTGTCTCCAGAAAGGCAGAGTGGTGGTCCTGGGTCATGAAGGGTGATCTATAGCAGGCCACAATTTGCATTGCAGATTTGCCCGATGTTAGTTGGACATGGATGATCTCAGAGGCATCATGCTGTGCCACTAACATGGAGGTGTAGGTATCCTTGATGAATATGGATACACCCCCTCCTTTTGTGTTTCGGTCCCTGTTCTTTGGCCAAAATGTGTGGTATGAGTTGTAGCCCAGTAATGTTGGAGTGCTCTCTGGAGCCTTGAACCAGGTTTCAGTTACTGCACAGATGTCAATGTTCTCCATACTGAGGAGTGCTTTGAGCGCATGCATTTTAAGATTTAAACTCTTGGTGTTGAGTAGCATAACCCTCGTTTTTTTATTTGTGCTGTTTATGGAGGTGGGTTTGACTTTTGAGCCTTGCCTAAAAAGGGCACTCTGGGGGCAGCAAGAGCCTTGGCCAGTATTTGAAAGCCTAGGATTGACAGGTGCAAGCCGTCTCTTGCAAACCAATGCTGCTTGTCGAGCATGTCGTCTCAGGCTGACAGACACTGGATCCCCTTTGAATGACACCAGAAGCTTAGCCAATTGTTGAAATTGATATATTTTTCTTTTTACTGAGGTATAATTCTTGGTGAGGGCAGGATGCTGCTCAGGGTCAGGGTCATACCCACCTGGGCTACATGATCAGAGAGCTCTTCCATTTCTATTTTCATGTAGTCCAGGGAGGTACGACTCAGGTCATTCACACCAACATGAACAATGACAGAGTCATATTTGTACTTGTTCTGTAGTGGCCTGAGTGCTTGTGTTATGTGGCAGATTCCAGCTACCAACAGGCAGCTAACAGTAACCTTCTCCTTGTCCAGCCTAGTGAGTGGGACGTTAGTGTGCCTGACTATAGAGTCACTTATTCCTAGTGTGTTAGGTATGTTATTTTGCCTTAAGGGCTGTGATTGTGCGGCAAATTGATTTTGTGTTTTATGTGTTGTCTGGTTTGTGATGGGAGGTGCAGGTTTTTTGAGTGTCTGCTTTGGAGATCTCTGATGCTTTTGCAGGGTTTTATTTAGAGCTTCTGAGTATGATTTATTGTATTTATGTGTATTTTTGCCAGTGCTGGTTTAGTAGGTCTATGTGAGGCTCGAGGTGTGGTGCAAGTGTTAACCTTCTCCTCGTGAATGTCTGTTCCAGTCTTGGGTGAAGATACCTTAGCCTCCAGTTTGGCTGTATAATTGCATCTCTTGCATATATCAGTGTTTTGTGGTAGGAGGAGAGGGTTGTCTCTGTACATGAGGCAGTTGTACCATTGCCTCAGGATACCCAGGTTCGCCAGCTGGACTAGAGAGTACACCTGAAGTTGCCCTTTGGTCATGTCTGAATAGTAGGGTGAGCTGCTTAGTCATTTGGTTGGTGAGGGGTGGATAAAGAGCCTTGCCCTGCTGGGCAATCAAGTGTTGGGGTATATTAGTGCTTGCTATTAGGTCTGAGCAAGTGCTGGGCTGTAGGATGCTTTTTGAGTGCTTAGGTTGAGAATTAGACTAGTTTCAAGGGAAAAACTGAAGAGGAGACTTAGTGGAGCCAGGAATAATTTAACCCTAGCTAACCAGTGCTGCCCGGCATGCAAAACAATGCAAACGTGGTTTTTAAACTACTATCTTCTGGGCTGGAACTACTCCTCCAGGGACAGATGGCTGCTCAAAGTTCCCCTCTATCACAGGTGAACAGAGAAACTTCTCTCTATTCAAGTAAGGTATGGGCAACTCAGAAACTTGTAACGCAGCCCTGAATTCACCACTAGCCTGAAAACGGGACTATACTAGCTTAGAAAGGTGGAAAACTAGAAACATTTTTTTTTTTTTTTGAAAAGATAAGGCAAAAACAATAGAAAGTACACTTGAAACAGCTTTAAACGACTAGTGTGTAGCCTACAACAGTTAAACAAATAATGCAGAAGATTGGAGAGTGTTTGAGCAAGAGTACAATATTTTTAAACAGGCTGTTTTTCTGACAAAGATGCACATACAAAGTAATTTATTCTGCTTAATTTAGTTGGTTCAAAAACCATTGAAAGAGAGTGTTCATTTGTGTATGCACCTATTGTGTATGCAGGGGAGTTAGAAAATCACGATATAGTGGTACCAGCTGAAACACAGGAAGACCCTGAGTGTTTAAAACATAAATTTAGAGAAATGTGTAACCCTCAAATGAACATTACAATGGAAAGCCACTTATTTTACCCAAGGGATAAAATGCCTGGTGAAACTTTTGAAGCATATATAACTGGTTTGAGAAACATTGGTGATCTAAGAGATGAGTTGATAAAAGACAGGCTTGTGTGTGGTATTAAAGGTGATGCAGTGAGAAAGACAGTGATTTAACTTTGAATAAGGGCATAGAGATTTGTCAGACATATGAACTCACAGAAAAGCACATGAATATGCTTATAAATGAGAAAAACACACATCTTCTTCTACTGCTAATGTTGATAGTATGCAGCACATGGCTAAGACATAAAGGCCCAAGAGTGGGGCAGCTTCGGTGAAAGCTAGAGCCTTTCTAGCAAGTTCCAGGGTAGCTCCAATAAAATACAGAGCATGATCATTGAAGCAGAGGGGTGAGTCAGCAAAATTGAAAGGGCCCATGGTTGCTTTTAACTCTAACACCAACCATAAACCAACAAAGTTAACTGCATTACCAAACTTTATTGTTAATTGTCACAACTGTGGGGGAAATCATGAGCCTAAAAGAGAAAAGTACTTAGCTTTTGGTTAGCAGTGCCACAAATATAAAAAGTGGAATAATTTCAAAAGGTTTTGTAAATTAAACAGGGCTCATTCTTTTATTTGAAGAGAACATTCAAAGAGGCAAGTTGATCCACTAGAATGCTGTGACTCTACTTTTAATGTTGTTGGTGAGTCAGTGCTTGGTGAAACAATCAATGCAGTAGATTTGTGGGCAAAGAGCAAAGTATTTTGTACTGTTCTGATTAATGGGAGACATGAGTATTTTGTACTGTTCTGATTAATGGGAGACATGTAGTGTTCATAGTTGATACTGGTTCAATGTGCAATATTATGTCAGAGGAAACATTTGTAAAAGTAAATGCTGCTGAGAAGCTTGTTCTGGCAAAATGTGTGCAAAATGTGTTGTGTATGGTGGTGAAGAAATTCAAACTGAGGACTCAGTAGTGCTTTCATTTTACTCTGCTGGGAACAGATACGACTTGCAGTTTTACATAGTCAAGAGACCCGTGCAGTCATTACTAGGCTTCAGAGACAGTTTGAAAATGGGACTGTTTCCATTTAAGAAGGAAGTCCACCATGTAAGCTTGTATGATAACAGCTCAAATTTCACCCAGACTGTTTTTTCTGACTATGCTGATATTTTTGAAGATAAACTAGGCAAACTCCCAGTTGTGTACTCCATGAAGTTAAACCACGAAGTAAGCACAGTTATCAGACCAGCATGGAAAGTTCCAGTAGCTATGCAGAACAGAGTCAAGGCTGACAGAATGGTGCAGCATGGAGTAATTTGTCCACTTGAAGAATCAACTGAACTGGTATCTTCCATGGCAGTAGCTCATAAAAAAATCTCAGATGATATTAGAATATCTATTGACCCAAGAGATTTGAACACAGCACTAAAATGACCTCATCATCCAATGTGCACAGTTGAGAAAGTTGCTATTCTTATGCCAAATGCCACTGTTTTTTTTTCTGTCTTAGATGCAGAATGTTCATTTTGGCAAATTTGGCTTGACTGAAAATCTTCATTGCTTACCACTTTTAGTACACCATTAGGAATGTACAGATTTTTGAGAATGCCATTTAGAATAAATTCTGCCAGTAAAGTCTTTCAGCATGCAATGGAGCAATTTTTTTTTCTGGCTACCCATGTGCTATTATAGTAGATGATATTCTTGTATGAAGCAGTGGTGAAATCGAATATGATAGAAACTTCAAAAAAGTTCTGGAAAGAGCTCGTGAAGTGAACCTTAAGCTGAATCCTCAGAAATGCAAATTCAGACTACAAGAAGTTACTTTGTTGATCATATGTTTACCACTTCAGGCTTACAACCAGATCCTTCCAAGCAAGCAGCAATTCTTGAGATGCCAGCTCCAGACAATGTTCAAGCCCTGCAACGTTTTCTTGGCATGGTCAACTATTTGGGAAAGTTCATTCCAGATTTGAGTCAACTTTCAGCACTGCTTAGAGAGCTGACATGCAAAGACTTAACCTGGTCCTGGTTAGAACAACATCAAAGAGCATTTGATGTCCTGAAACAGAAAATTGCCAGTCCACCTACTTTAAGATACTATGATGCTCACAAACCAGTAACTCTTTCCTGTGATGCCTCTAAGTTTGGTCACAGTGTAATCATTCTTCAAGAGGGCAGACCAGTAGACTATGCATCGAGAACTTTAACCCTAACAGAGATGCAGTATGCTGGGATAGAGAAAGAACTCTTCGCAATTGTGTTTGCATGTCCGAAGTTCCATGATTATATTTATGGCTGACCTTTTCAAATTGAGACAGACCGCCAACCTTTAGTCACTATTTTGAAAAAGCCAATGCGCACAGCTCCTGCTAGATTGCAACTCATGATGCTCAAATTGTAAAAGTACAATTTCAGTCTTGTTTACACAAAAGCCAAACTTCTTTATCTTGTTGATACTTTACCCAGATTGCCCAGAAAAAACACTGAACAGCATGAAAACGATAAACCTGATTTTGAAGTCATGGAAGTGAGAAGTTTTTCTTCAACATGTCCTGATGAGTTAAAACTCAAACAGTTTCAGATCCAGTTCTCCAAAAGCTCATCCAATTTATCAGTCAAGGATGGCAATCAAAGTAATCTTGTTTACCAATAGAAGTGCAGCAGTATTTTCATAACGGACATGAGATTTTGATAGAAGAAAATATCATCATGAAACGTCCAAAAGTAATTGTTCCAAAGTCTTTGCAATAAGAGTATATTAAGATCTAGCATCATGGTCACTCAGAAACTGATTCTACCAAAATAAGGGTGAGAGGTCTAATATTTTGGCCTTCTATGTCAAAAGATATTGAGACGGCACTTTCAGGTTGTTCTGTTTGTAATAGTAGTAAACTACATCAATAAAAAGAACCACTTCATTTAAGCCAGATTCCTGAATAACCTTGGTCGAAAGTAGACACAGACATTTTTGAGTGGAATGGTCAACATTACTTGGTGTTAGTAGACTCTTATTCAAATTGGTTCGAGATTGACCTATTTCCTTTTCTCATGTCCAATACTGTCATCACTAAGTTAGACATTTTTCTGTCCGTGGTAGTCTGCAATAAGTCATTTCTGACAATGGTGCACAGTTTACAAGTGAGCAGTTCAAAAGATTTGCTGAAACATGGGACTTTGTTCATATTACGGGTAATCCTGAATACCTGCTGTCAAACAGCTTGGCTGAATGTGCAGTTCAAAGTACAAAACAGCTGTGAGGGAAATCAAAGCAAGACAAAACCAATGTTTTTCTAAATCTCCTGAATCTCAGAAACATACCTCCTGATAATCATCTTGGTTCGCCTGTCCAGAGACTTATGTCAAGACAAACTAGAACCACGTTACCAATCAGTAGCAATTTATTGGTTCCGTATGCTAAAAACAACAAAGCTGTGAAAGCTCAACTCTTGAAAAAAAAAATTGTCCCAAAAGTCCTACTATGGTAAGACCAGCAAACCACTCAATCCATTAAAAGAAGGGGAGATAGTGAAGATGCAGACAACAAAAGGTTTTGATCAGATTGGATTTGTAAAACCTTTGTGTCAAAAGCCAAGTCTGTACATCATGGAATTGTAGGGAATGGAATTTAAGCAGAATTGGAAGCATTTATTACTGGTGTCTGAGCCAGTGTTGAAGCATCTTGCCTGTAATAAAGACTGTAATTCTCAGAGTGACTTATCCAATGTTCCAGTACCAGAGGGCATTCCAGCAGATATCCCTGTTCCTGAGAATATCCCCAAGAGTCCTAAAGCAGAACATTCCCCAGTGACTGTCCCTGTTGCTAAACCCAGTCCTAACTATTACATTACAAGATCAGGTAGCATTTCCAGATCTAGTTCCAAATACACAGCAACCTGGACATGAATTGTGTTTTGTTTATTACTGCCTGTATACTTTGCATGCCTATTCAAATGTCATTGTCATTGCAAGACAGCTCAATAAAGAGGGAGCATGTAGATTAGATCATGTGGTATACCATTAAGCAGATTTCCAGTCAAAAGGCACATGCATATAAGTACTGAGCATGTGCAAGCAAGAGTGCCATTTTGTAGTGAGCAGCTGAGGTGTAAGCATGCATGCATGTAGTAGTCAGTCAGTTGGTAAGTTTGTTTAAGTTTAATGTTCCTGCTATCCATCCTGATGTGTTTATGTGTAATAAACTACTTAAATGAACACCCAGCCTCATTGTCTTATTCAAATACACAAGATGAGCAGCACCCTTGACAATTATAAGCAGGGGCTTGATAGATGAAACATTTACAAGCAGGGTTCTGGGAGATGGACCATTTAAAGGTTACCTGTGACCATTAGAGACATAGTTGGAAAACCAGACACAACCTGTTCTCCATCCAGTTGTCCAAGTTGCACTTGAATTGGGTCAGGGAGTAACTCTGTTTCACATGGATGGCGAGCCTGTTCCAGAGATAAGGTAGTCTCTGGGATGCATACCTGTCTCTCCAGCAGGTCCTATTTATATCACAGGCAAGGTTTAAGTCTTTAGAATGGGTAAGTCTGTTACTGATTTTTGTGGATATGCAGGAGGTCCATCAGACTGGGTTCCGGCAATGCTCTGTATGCCAAGCATATATCTCCCCTCAAAAACTTGTAGGAGACAGGATAGAGGGATAGGGCCTTGAGGTGGTCTGCATAGAACATTTTACTTATACCCTGTATTTTTTTAGTGAGAAACTTCTGCGGGCGTCCCAATTGTTGGATATGCCTGGTTAGGTAATACCATAGGGGGCATTGTACTCAATGACAGATGTGACGATGCGAGATATTGCCAGTTATGCCAGGAAAAGTAGAGCATTGGATGTGTAACATATGTCAGCATAGCTAGCTGGAGTTTTGTAAAAAATTATGTCATTTGTATATCAAACTGATTTGTACAGGTGTTTGTATTGACAATGTATTTGTAAAGTTGTTTGTGTTAATAAAATGTACCAACAGTGGGCTCTGCTTCCAGAAAAGGAAGTATACTTGTATGTCAGGCAGTATGGTAACTATTGAAATTAATACATTGTAACAGAGGATACTGGATCTCAGTTCAGGTAACTTTGAAAAATAGTTTGAGATTAAATTACTTGGTATAAACCATGAAGATTGTATCTCACAGTTCTCAATGCAGTCAGAGACAAAAAGTCTGTATTAGGAAGCCTTCTGTATTGCCCTTGGGGGTGAACTAATTGCTACTTTGGAAGGGTAGAAGTTTGAAATAGTTTTATGACTTCCAGAAGCTGCAACTGATGCTAGCAAAGCAGTATGTGTGTGTATAACTGACACATATGTGCGAGATTCTGGTTCAGTTGCTAGGAAAGGGAGTAGTATGGGAATTGGAGTCAGATTACCAGATTTATGTGATGTAGTTCTGTAATCCAGGACTAAAATGATGTTTCAATACCAGATGAGACAGAAGCCTCAGAGCAGTGTGCTTTTGAAACCTGACATAGAAGGATCACTCACCCACTTCATCTTGCCTTGATTTAGTAAATAACCAGGGAATAAGAATTCTTTAGATCAGTCAGGAAAATATAGTGATATTAGTTAAGTACTGTTTTCATGTATCTGTGTGAATCTATTCATCTGGGTTGTTTTAATATTTCCTGTGATTCAAACTCTGGTGTTTATTGTAAATAGATATTTAGTATTTTCATGCTCTTTTATTATTTATTATTAAATATATTTAAACTTTTCAGTGTGGCTGGTCCTTTAGAGAATATTTTAATCTTTGAGAGTACTTATTTTTATTTGATGACACTGTGGTCACTCCTGGAAGCCTTACTGCATTGGAAAAAAACTACAATTTATATTATTATTAAATTCACTCAGTATAATTAGGTACAATTGTAAGAGCCTTAGAGTAGTTGGCTTTGGAGTGTCTAGTGGCAGTAACTACCTTATAATCTGGGCAAAGGGTAGCAGAGCAAGTAAATCTTTGGCAGCTTTTCCCAGGTGTGTGTGTGTGTGTGTGTGTGTGTGTGTGTGTGTGTGTGTGTGTGTGTGTATGTGCATTGTGCCACACACAAATAACATCTCAAAGAGTGTGTGCCAGCTGCTTGCAGTAGGGACACACAGCACTGGTTTCACAGAGAGAGAGAGAGAGAGAGAGAGAGAGAGAGTGGTGGAGGACTTGGCTTGGACACTCAGCTGAGGACTCATTTCTACAGCTTTGCCAGTAGGGAGTCTTATTGTAGGCTTGGAAAGACAGGGAAGAAAACCCAGCCCCTGAACTGTGTTTGTTCCCTGTGTGCTTTTTAGGGAAATTGTGCTTGTTGCAGAAAGCTGCATCTGGAAATACTGTGTGTATCTATCTTTGTTCCAAGTGAATATCCCTCACCAGTGTCAGTGGTGAGGATTCATACTTCTTCATTATTGGCACAGAGGAGCGATGTCACAAGTCTGATAAATGCAGATTACAATGGGACAATGACTTCCTTTGATCTAGATGCCATACCTTTGTTTATAAGTTGCACAGCACAGAATGATTTCCTCACTACTGTAGACACATAAGGTCAAAGGCTAGATTACTATCTATGTGTGTCCATAACTACTGGGTCAACTCTAAGGGGTGTGTTGTCAATATGATAGTTATCAGAGGTGAATGATTTCCTGATGGATACTATTATACATTTTTTGTCATTTAGTTTTAGTTTATGGCTCTGATACCAGTCATTTGTCTGTGTCAGCCCTTGCTGCAGAGCATTTGTGTCAGTGTGGAATTCAATAACAGCTCCTAATTTGCAATCATCTGCAAATGTAATCAGCCAGAGACCATTGACATTAGCCTTGACTTAAGAGAAGTAAGTGAAAAAAGGAGTAATCCAAGGATAGATCCCTGAGGGACTCCACTTGTGACTGTTTAGATGAACTCCCCAATTCTAACTTCATAGGTCCTGTCTGTGAGGCAGTGGGCTAGCCACTGGATAATATACAGGTTTGCACTTAACCTCTTGAGTTTGTCAACAATGCCTGAGTAGGATATTGTGTCAAATACCTTGGCCAGGTGAAGGTAGACAGTGTGAACCATTCTGTCCTCATCCATTGCTTTGCTGACCTTCTCAGAGAAGTCCACCAGATTGAGTAATGTAGTCTATATATTCTATCAACTTCCTAAATTTGTCAGTGCAATATTAAAAATCTCTCCCTATTTCTGGGCCTTTATCCCTCTATTATAGCTTTGTCCATATTTGTCTCTCTAAGAGGTTGTGAGTGTTACATTCTAAAACATTCCTATGTGACATCTATGCCAACAATGTCCCTATTACCATTTATTCGTCCTCTCATTAAGTTGGCCTCTGTGCAGATGTGTTGCACTAACAGAATAACAGCTATTTGTAAAACCCCTGGTGATCACTGTGGCACTGCACACAAATCCACGCCCTGTAGGCACTCTTCCTTACATGGAATTGCTATCCGTGTTTGTTTATGAGATTTTGCAGCCAGCAACACTGTTGCAAGTTGCGAAAATTGGCTTAGGCATGCCATGCCTCATTAATATGCATTGCACACTGGCACATTGCATGCACCATTGCACAAGCACTCCATGCAGGCTCTGCACGAAGTCTACATGGAATTTATTGAATCCTGCCAACAGTTTTACTGAGGAAAGCCTTTGTCCGTATTACCTCACATTATTTCCTACATAAACATTACCATAAAACATGTATTTTCTTTGTTTTAAAAAAGAAAAGAGATATGTATCTTAAAATCGTGCACACTGATAGAGTAATGTCTGAGTACTGTAACTTAGAGTTAATCTAGAAATTTAAATGAAAAAAGTCTAGTCTGGGTCTACTTCAACATCGTTAGTGCCTAGATTAGGTATAAAGACATTTGTTATATGATAAGCAGTAAATCAGTTCATTTTAATGTTATTGTCCATAAACCTAATGCAGATAGTACTAAGAAAAACTGATCACTTTATATCATTACACATGACCTTCACAAAATAAAGACAGCAAGACTTCACTAGCAAAATGCATTCTGCGTTTATGACAGAATTTGCTGTAGACAACAACACTCATTGAGATGTTACTTGGACTAGATTGTGTTGCCTTCTCTGCATTAATATATTTATTTTTGCATATTTTTGCCTGCTTGAAACTTACAGTCAGTTGCCATCAGGGCCTCTCCTCATCCACCAGGTCTACCAGACACTCCTTTTCCAAGTGCAGGCATGCCATGGAGATGTGCTGGCATATCACCCAGCATTGTGTCAACTAATCCTAAGTACCCCACTATTCACACATCAGAAAACTCATGTCCCCACCTTTTGCAAGACATCAAATTCAAGGAACTTTCAAGCATGAACCCCACCCCAGGATAGACATGCTGCATGCATCCCCTTCCAGCTCCTCGGATGCCCTAATCATTAGCTGAACCCAGTTAAGCTGGGCTGTAGTCAGGAATTTATCCTTTCACATCATTGTGCTGGCTGCATTAATATGACAAGTAACAATAAGATCCTATTATTTGTATGGCTGTTTCTTAAACTAAATACAGAAATGTGCATATCATATATGTAGACTTTGAAAGGTGCTCACCACCATCCCAGATTCAAGTATTGTGGATAAGCTCTTCCAGCAAAATGGCAGTCCATATGTAACTCATTGAACAGCAAATTGTGTAGCAAATAGAACCAAGCAATTTAAAGTGGGCAACTATACCTCCTTCAAAAGACCTGTCGCTAGTTATGTACACCAAGGTTCAGTCCTTGGGCCACTCCTCCTTGGCATTTTTTTTATGGAGGTCAAAGCAAAGTTGTTGCCATTATTAACTCTCCAGAGGACATCAAGAGCCTTGAAGAGGGGCTGTCACAAACAAATAGGTGGTGTCAAACCATTGACTAAAAGTAAATGTCAAGAAGTGTATAATTGCATCTTGCAGCAATCATGACTCCTCTTCCAACTACCACATTGACAATGGGTCCCTGAAAACTGATCCCATAGTTAAGGATATAGGAATATATGTTAACACTGACATTTGGCTTGATCACTATATATCCACTGTTGCAGTGAAATCATTTTTCACTGCACAGCTTGTATCTAAAGGTACTGTGCCCAGATCATCATCATCATCATCATTACCAACTAGCTTTTTCACAATTTTCACATGGGGTCATGGTCTTATATCAACTGTCTCAATCTTTCTCAATTCATTACTGCTTTCCTACCTTCAACACTCATACCTGACTGATACAGATTTTCACTCACACAATCCATCCACCTCTTTGCTGGGTGCCCTCACTTCCTCTTGCCTTCTTCCTGTCTGTCCCAAATCTTCTTCACCCAGATTGTCTTCTGCGTTTCTACTCATCTACTCAAACCACCCTAATCTACTCTGTTTGACCTTCTCTGCAATTGGAGCTACTTTGGCTTCTGCTCTTTTGTCCTCATTTCTTTGTCTGTCCTACAATATGCATCCTACTACCCATCTCAGGCACTTTATCTCCATGTCTTCTAGCCTCCTCAACTTCTCCACCTTTATTGCCCAGGTTTCTGTACCAAACAATAGCACTGGTCACACTACTGTTTTGCACACCTTACATTTAGCTTCTTTGGCATTCGTCTGTCACAGACTACCCTGACACTCTTTGACAGTTGGCTGCAGCCTCTCTGATTCTAGCTTTGACCTCCTCATTCAGTCTTCACTTTTCCTCAACCACACCTCCCAGATAATTGAAGATGTTAACCTGTTCCACTATTTTCCCTTCTATCTTGGTTCTCATCTTCTTCTGATGTCTTCCATTGGCTGCCATTACTACTGTCATATCAGTATTCAGTTTCCTCCCATATCCTTTTAGTTTTGCATTTCATTTCCCTATCCTTTGCTGAAGTTTTTGTCCAGGGAGAGCTTGTGAAGTCACATCATCTGCAAACAGAAACTTTGTTTATATGTCTCTTCCAAATTGTTTGCTAATGTAGTCTACCACTGGTATGAACAGCAGTGATCGCAGAACTAATCCTTGATGCACACCCACTCCCACTGGGAACACCTCTGTGAGACTGAACACTGTTCATACTTGAGTCATTGGGTCCTTGTACATAGACTGCACTAATTTTACCAATATTTTTGGGACTTCAAACCACCACAGGATTGCCCATATTAGCTTTCATGGGACCTTTTCATATGCTTTCTCTAAGTCTAAGAATGTAATTTTAACTCTTTCCTCATCTCTAGCTTCTTCTGAAATACCTGCCTTACTGCAAAAGTCAGATAAGATGTCCTTAATCCTGATCTGAATCTCACATCTTACTTTCTACTACTCTGCATATCCATTGATCATTCACCCTCTCAAGAACTTTCATGCATTGTGACAGGAGTATGATACTGCTGTACTGCCCACAGTTGTGGATGTCTCCTTTGTTTTGTACACTGGCACTAGTATATTTATTCTCCAGTAATCTAGCATACGCCTTTCTCTCCATACTGCTATGAATACCCTCAGGAACCATTTCTCTGCTATTTCACCCCAAGCAACTTTATCATATTAGCTGTGACATCATCTGAGCTTGCTTTTTTCCCTGACTCAGCTATCTTTAGTGCTGTGATTATTATTTATTTGTTTTATTTGACATTTGTTGACTGGGTTAGCCCATCTGCGCTAGTGCCCCTTTTCAGGGGAGACTCGGGGAGAAAAACTCAACAATAAAAAAATATACAAGTATAAAAAGTCAAAGTACAAATTTGGAAGTATATAAAAGAAAAAAGTCACAGTTATTCACACTTATTATTCTTGGTTGGGCTCCTCTTCATCTCTCATCAAAATTGTAGCTGGGGCAGTACAGCTTCTATGGGTTTTGTTCATTCAGAAGCTTCTGAATGTGCTCCTTCCATCTGCCTTATATTTCCTGTGAGCTGGCGAGCAGGTTCCTGCTGGCATCCTTTATGAAGGGTGCCTGATTATCTTATTTTTCTTTAAAGATTTGCCTTGCAAAATGATAGTCACTTTGTGCCTTCTACTTTGTCACTTTCTAGAAGCTGGTAGAGTGTCTCTGATGCCTTGTTCTTTGCTATTGCAATTCCTCTCTTAGCATCTTTCTTAGCCCACCATTATTCCTTCCTAGCATGGTATGCCTTTTCTATCTCCCACTTTTTCCTGTTCCCTTTCTTTCTTCCGATGACTTCCTGGACTTTTGCATCCCACCACCAGCTACTCTTATGTACCTTATTTTTATACCTTGCTTTGCCACATGCCAGTTGTGTAGTCCTCACACATATTGTTTTGAGGTGCTGCTATTCTTCCTCAGCTCCACCTATTCTCTCTTCTTCCTGAGGTACTAGAGCCATGAGTAATTCCTCAATCTCTTCTGATTCCTATCCAGTCAGTTACCAGGTCTTCAGCCTAGTCTCTGTTGACCTTAGAGCCTTCTCTTACCACTGCTTGCATCTGATTGTGGCAACTAGTGGTTTATGCTTTCTGCCAACTGTTTCACTGTGGATGACTTTGCAATTACTGATTCTACCCCATTACCCTAGCCTTACTAGGAAGTCTACCTGAGTTGTATTTTGGCCACTCTTGTATACGATCTTGACTGTCTCTCTTGCTGAACTATGTGTTTATCATCATCAAGCCATTTGCCAGGCTGAAGTATAGAATGGTCTTTCCTTCTTTATTACTGTTGGCTGCATTCAGGCCAACAATTATCAACACCAAGCCATGCTCTCCTGCTTTATCTAGTAGGTCCTGGAACTGCTATCTGAATGTACTATTTTCTTCACTATCACAACTGTCTTGTGGGGCATAAGCTGAGATTATGAACAGTGCCCAATCTTTACACTGGAATCTGATTGCCATGAGTCTGTCACTAACTCTGATGACATCTCTCACTGTCTTCTGAAACCCCTTTCTTACAACAATTCCCACTCCATTTCTAGTATAGCCTCTTCCTGACTAGTAGACTCTGGATCCCAAGCCAAGTGCCTTTGCTGCACTGCCCATTCATTCTTGTTTCCTGAATACGTAGAATGTCCAGCCTCCTGCAACCATCATGTTATCCCCACTTTCAAGCTGCATCCTGTTAGTGAACCTACATTGAGTGTAGCAATTCTTAGCTCATGTTTGTCAGGCTGATTGTTTTTATATGGAAACAATAAACCAAAGACAAAAATATAAGAGCAGTAATCAAGTGCAAATCAAAAAGTCACCAATCCAACAGCAAGTCAAGTGGTTACATGTGAAACCAGAATTATCCACTCAATTTACTCTACTGAAAACCACTCATCTACCATTGTACTAAACGTTGAATCCTTTATTAACCATAAAAACACAGAGTTTTTGTCCTAATGCAACAGGATTTCTTAAGAAACTTGATCTTGGTTGGTGGATGAGTGGTTTCCAGTAGTGTAATTTAGTAATTTGAATGGTGCGTTCTGGTTTCACATGCGTCCACTTGACTTTTGTTGGCTTTACATCCAACTTTTGCTCAACAGATCAATCCCAGGTAACTCAAGCTAGGCAACTGGACACCTACTGGCCAGTAGGGTACTGAGCCAGGGCTACTGGGCTTTATGGCAAGCACACACACTGGGTCAGTAGGGCCATATAACCCCTACCACCACTTTCATGGGTCTCTATCATAGGCAAAGTCCTAAACCCACTTATCACTGGCTAATAACCATGCCCATTTGGCTACATTAGTCAACACAACCGAATTATGAAATACAGCACGCAGTCTGTGATCAAAGTTCTCCTATCTTGACAGTACTTTGCACCACAGTTGATGCCCAAAAGCAGTTGGTCTATACAACTTTTCCCATGATAGGCACCATGTAGAGTTTATGCTGCTGCCCACAGCTCCAGATCCAGGAATGTAATTATTCCACTGTACTCTACACTCATTAGTCTGATCATTTAGTATAATGTCCCGTTTTGTATGTACCTAGCCAAACACTCATCACACTTGGAACAATCACAATACTTACTCACAGAAAAAAAAAAAAAACAATGGCTTAAATCATAAAAAAATATGCAGACTGCATCAAACCTT
Source organism: Protopterus annectens (assembly GCF_019279795.1). NCBI lineage: Eukaryota > Metazoa > Chordata > Ceratodontiformes > Protopteridae > Protopterus > Protopterus annectens. The sequence goes on along the minus strand of NC_056733.1, from coordinate 1,715,797,059 downwards.
GTTCCGCTTCTGTTTATCATACAGGATACTGAGTGGTGACATCTGCCTTGCATATAGAGCTTCAACAGACCCTATTCTGTCAGACCTACTGTACATTTACAAGTCCAGTTGTATCAAAAACATCCACTCAAGGGATTTTAATCTCTCTGCAAAATAAATATTACATGTTGGAGGGATAGATTTCTATTATAAAGAATGCTACTTCTCTGGAACCATCTTCTACTCCACATACAGCAAAATACTTTTCTTACTATCTGTTCAAATTTACTTTTGATGAATGGATGAGTAACTGCAAATTCATCTACAGTTCAGCACCCCTGTCCCTCATTGATAGGGAAAACATGCAAATGTCCTGATATACCGCTCAAGTTATTTGCATGCAAAATATAAGGATTTAAAACTACCATTGCAATGTAACGCTAGGCTTCTTAAGATCTTCACAGATCAATAACATAGAAGTACCTATAAACCTATGACTTTATGACAGCACCATGTTTAAAAAGAAATTGATCTCAACCAGACATAGGTTATTTGCACCATGATCTGTTGTATTTGTTCACATTTATTTTTTTTTAATGGTGTGCAATTATATACTACACATTTAAGATGATCTATGACATATTCAAAGTATGTGAAATTTGCACAAAATGCATTGCTCTATATGAGGAAAATGATGGCAATATTAGCTCTGATATGGAGCGTTCATCTGATCTGTAATACATGTGCCCTAGATATTTAAACTTGCAATAGAGTTTAGCAGACCAGTCACAACAGTATATTTCTGTATTTCTTTATTTTTTTGCCACATCACTTTTGTACCATATATACCCACAGATTTTTGTGACTGCTAACTTTTAAAATCACAAAACAAACAGAATGAAGACTGGTAAAGATGACTACAAGAATGTTACATTTGTAGCAAAACATATAAACAGATAAAAAGATAGCTAAAATGCAAGACTCTCTTTCTGAAACACCCTCCTTTCTGCTAACAAAAACCAAAAGAAGTTTAACTACTGCTTACCCATTCTAGTTCTTAGCTCAGTCAAACAGGTATATTTCAGCAGGGAAGTCAGAGTGTACCATTGTCAGGTGATTTAGGGTCACTGTATTATTTTAAGGCTTATAGTGGTTTGCTGTTCTACTTGTTATTGTCTGTTGTCTTATAACAGTAATGAGAGCACATAGTCCTACCACAGAGCCCACGCTTACAACCTTGAACAATATTTACATTACTGCATGGCTTTTTTCTCCTCTCTATAAACCTTCCTGCACCCAGTTTGCTGTGAAACTGTAACTATCCCAGGAAAACTCACCTGCAGATTCATAGTGTCTTGCAGTACTTTAGTCCTTATAAACAGCTCCACTGTAACTGCAGTCTGGAGTAACATACCCCTTGTCCTTCCAAAATGTGTTAGGCTAATGTTCCTATTTCATAAAATTGTTCCACTGACAGCATAACAGAAAAAGACTTCTGCTGGTGTTGGAACTCTTAACTTTCTTTCCTCTTATATTTACTAACTAACCAGAGTGATCACAGCTTACATCATTCACTTGACTCAGCTATCTCCTCCTACCTGTCCTGTATTCATAGCCCAGTGTTCTCCTACCCCTCCTATATTCATACCCCAGTGTTCCCTACCTCACCTATATTCATTCCATAGTGTTCTCGTACCCCTCCTATATTCAGGTATGTGCACCCTCTCTGATTGCCTCACATATCACTTCCCTGTATATGCAAATAAACCCGGTGCCCATATGTAAAACAATACTTACTCAGAACTTCCTGTAACCTCACTAATGTTTACCCTGACACATTTACAGAATTTTAAGCTCTTTTAATTGGTCTTTTTTGAAAAATATTCCAGTTGACAAAATTGTGCACAAATTTAACTCACTTGTCCTAGCTCCAACTAGAACAATTAGAATAAAGAATAACCATACTCTTTGGTTATACACTCAAAGCAGGCACCTAATGTGTGAAAGAGTTAGGGCTTGAGAAGACTGGTTAAAATATACAACTCCCCAAAACTACATCACTTTAAAGGACTACATAACTGTACTAAAAGAGATATCATCGCCGACAAGCAAATCTACTTCAGTGACCGCTTACTAAATCAATCTTCAGTTACTAAGAACTAGTGTTTTTCTATTAATAATATACTCCACCCTGGAATATACTCCGCTCCTAATTCTGACACAAATAGCACTCCCTCCAAAATAGCTGTTCAGTTTAACACACATTTATAGAAAGCATCTAAGCCCTTACTAAACATTTTCCTCCCAACAATGCTGACATACCCCTCCTCAGATAGTAAACACTCCTATTTCACCCTGAAACCCATCCCAACCTCCAACATCAAATTGAGACTTCTTAAATTGAAACCCTGTTCTCTTTCGGTAGATAATCTCCTAGCAGAATACCTCAAGCTGGCTGCCAGTTCCATAGCCTATCCTATATATTTTCTAATTAACAGATCTATCAAAGAATCATATGTTCCTTCTCTATGGAAAAAAAATTCCTCATCATCTGCCTTCATAAAGGCGGAACCTCATCTGATACAACCAGTTTCAGACCTATTGCCGTATTATTCCCTTTGTCAAAAATTCTGGACAAGTGCATTCACAAGCAATTTCTTCAACATGTTCTTCAGGAAAAGCTCCTGACCCCCACACAACATTGATTTAGACCTGCCACTACCATGGTCTTATTAACTTTCACAGATACTATTAACAAAGTCAGAGACTGATTAAGGCAACCTTGTTTCCTCTGTTCTCCTTGATCTGTTTAAAGCTTTTGATCTAGTCTCTCACCAAAATATCCAATACCAGCTGTCTTACCGCATGCTATCACAACCCACACTACTATGGATTAACAACTACTTAACCAATAGATACCAGACTGTTAAATGTTTCTCCACTTTTTTCCTCTTCCTTGCTGACAATACTGGTGTGCACAGGACTTCACTCTCAGTCATCTACTCTTTAACATATTCACTAACAATTTATATAAATCCACTCAGCAAGCTTCCCTCATACAATACACTGATGATTCCACCCTAATATGCATTTCTTTGTCTTTAAACATTTTTATTGATTTTCATGAAATAAAATAATACAAGAAATATGATATATAAATATGCACAATGTATGTCTTAAAAACATCATAACATGGAACAATAACTATTTACAATGTCCATAACAGATATAATGTTATTGTTGTGATTACATTTTATCTAGTAATTTTTCAAGCTTCAACCAAGTTAATTTATGTGTTATCTTAGTAGTTCTTTCTGAAATAGTTTGCAACTACCTAGTACATACAAGTTTAGCTAATAGTAAAAAATCTGTAAATGATAGGATTTTTTGCACTTCCAATTTAACATAATGATTTTTCTTGCAATTGCAAGCAAGGACCAGAGAAGGTGCGCCTGTATTTCAGGGATATGTGTTAGTATCGGTGCATTGAACAGTAATAGTAAGTCAGATACTTCACACTTATCCGACCACAATGCTTTTATGAAATTTATGAACTCTATCCAGAATGGAGTTACTATTTTACATGTAAGAAACATGTGTACCCAATCTGCACAAAGTATTTCCTCACATCTCCAACATTTATTAAGATTATTTTTTGATGCCAAGTCCATCTTATGTGGGGTAATAAAGCTCCTATGGATGTATTTCCAAGTGAAGATTTTCCATGAAGGAGATGACATTGTGCTGCTAATTGATTTAAGTACTAATTCTTTATCACTATCTGAAAAAATGGATTTGTTTATTCTCTCTGTGAAATTCCATAAGGAGTCCTCTGGGATTTGCATATTGGTTCTTAAAGATTTATATATATACTTGACAATGATAGAATATTATTAACATGCAAAGTGTTTATTTCACAAAGAAGAGAAAGTATTTTAGGTAAAGGTGTTGTGCTAGTGATATGACATATTTTGAATTCATTAACTATGTATTCTTTAAATATTTGTATATTCGACCAGTTGTTGTGCTTTATGTTATACCTGGCCATAAGAGAACAATGTTCATAGATTTTATTATTGCAGACAAACTGGTGACATAAAACTAAACCATTTTCTTCCATTACTTTTATTTTAGATACGTTGAAAGAGTTCAGACATGTCTTCGTGTATGCTATGGGAAATATAAAAAATATTAAGCTTTTTGTCGTATGATTTTTGTTTATTATCTTTTTAAAATGATCTAATATATAATTAGTGAAATGAGAATTGTTTTATTCTTATTGGTATTATAGAAATGGTCTTTGACAACAAGGAAGATTTTTTTATTTTCTGAGAACATATTATTGTCAATATTTGTGTCTATGTCAGATAATAAGATACTTACATGGAGATTTTTCCAATTAGAGCTATATTTGGAGTTTAACCATTGGCTCATCACACTAAGTATGGGCGATTCTGCATAAAGTTCTAAATTTGGGAATGCTATTCCCCCATCTTTCCAGCTTTTGTAGTGCCAAGTGTGGCTGGTTCACGGCTTTTGAGGAAACCATAGGCAATTTATTAACATAGAATTTAGTTGCGTCATTAACTTTTTGGATGGGGAGGCAATTAAAGTTTGGAAGCAGAACAAAATTTGGGGTAATATGATCATTTTTATTAATGACAGTCTTTCTTCTATTGTGAAATACATTTTATTCCATCTATTTAAAAAATTCTTAACTGTGGATAACAGGTATTTGTAATTTGTTTTTAAAGTATTATTCCAGTTTGACTTTATGTATATTCCTAAGTATTTAATGGTGTCATTTGCCCAGTTAAAATTGTTATGCTTTCTTAGTAAAGTGTTTACTTTTTTATTTATTAATAATGTTTCTGTTTTGGTGCGATTAAAGCTTAGGTCTGAAACCTCTTTAAAAACTTGCAGGAATTTTGTTATATGATCTATAGAGGAATCTATATTTCCAATTGTTAGCATGACATCGTCCGCAAAAAGTTGTATTTTAGAAATGTAACTTGGACTAACAGAAAATCCCCCTATATTAGAATTTGCTCTTATGAAGTTAGCTAGAGGTTCTACTGATAGGACAAATAATAAAGGGGAGAGTGGGCAGCCTTGTTTAGTGCCTTTTAGGATGTTGAGTGGACCTGATTAAAAAAGCACCAATGTTGATGTATGATATTGAGTTAACATATAGTCTGTTAATTATATCGATAAAGTCAGGGGAGAAGTTATATAATTCTAATACGTTAAATAAATAGGACCAATTTATAGAGTCAAAAACCTTGTTACCTTGTTTAAGTCTAGGATAATAATTGATAGTTCTTTTTTTCCCCTGTTAGCATGATCTACTAAGGAAAGGAGCCTGATAACATTTTCTTGTACTCTTCTATTTAGGATGAAGCCTGTTTGATCATCACCTATTATGTTAGTCATCAGTTGATTCAGTCCGTTAGCTAATACTGATGTAAAAATTTTATAGTCCACATTTAATACTGAAATGGGATGATACAAAGTTACTATTTTGGGGTCTTTGTCCTGTTTTAGGATGGGGAAATCATGGCATATTTCCAGGAAGGGAATGAGCTTGTCTTTTTTCTGAATTCCTCAAAAGCTTGTAAAAGTATATTTACTGTATCGTCTGTGAGTACTTTATAAATTTCTCCTATTATTCCATCTAATCCTGGGGCTTTATTGTTCTTAAGGCTTTGAATCCTCTCTTTTAGTTCACTTAATGTTATTGGTTTGAGAAGTTTGGTATTCTGTTCTATTGATAGTTTATTGCCTATGTTCTCATTTAAAAGTTATCTTTTGGGACGTTGTTATTAATGTTTGGATTTGTGCTATTTATTATTTTGTGATGTTTTCTGAAAGTCTCAAGAATATCTTCCAAATCTGTTACAATTTTAGTTTTATTTTTAGTTTGTCAACAATTTCAACAATGAAACAAATCTCATACTCAAAAACAGTGAAAGTAAATGTTGGAAATGTGATGAATTACTAGAGGCCAACTGGGTTCACATGTTCATTGAATCTAGAAATGTTGTTCAATACTGGAAAGACTTCAAATATTTTGTAAAGGCTTTATGGTCTGATAACTGTCATAATTCTAACTCACTTATCCTATTCAATGTTCCTATACCTAATGCAATACCTAAATATCAGATTCAGTTGCTCTGGTCAATACTTGCAATTGCCAGAAATGTTATTACTTTGAACTGGAAAAGTAAACAAGATTTGATGTTTAAAGAATTTATTAATTTAGCAAAAGTTGTTAGTAAAAAAGAACTGCAAATCATTTGTTATAAGAACTCATAACATTACTAATAAACAAAAGCATGGCAAAAATTGGAAAACCTTTTGAACACATACTGATAACTTCTCATGGATAAAACGATTGTTTATCATGGATGAATGTAAATACTGGAAATAGTTTTGTTATTGTTTTATTGTATTTGTTATATGTTCATTTGGTTATGTTTATTATGAAAACAAAATAAAAATGTTTTTGGAAAAAAAAGAAAACACATCAAAAATTAGCCACCCTACAAAGTGTAAAGAAATTAATTACAGACTCTGCCAAGGTAAGTCTAGGTAGTACTTACTTCTTACTCTCTCTCCTATATGGATCCCCTATCATGACCAACCTACAAACCTCACTTAGTTCTAAACTTGAACAGTGCTATAACAAAGTCGCTAGATTCACTTGCAACAAATGTTAGTGGCATGAGCTTCCTCACCACCTATCTTATACTCAGCTCACCTTAACCTATAAAATCATCCATACCCCATCTGTCTGCTCAGCAATTAGCTCTCTAAATCAATACTCTCTTCCAAATTGTCCCCTTCGGTCAAATAATAAACAACTGCTTACCATCTACAAACCACAAAGGGCTGCTGGGGTCAGTCTTTATTCCAGTAGTGTAGCTAGGACTTATAATAAAATTTCTGTATCAATCAGGTCTACCACACACCTTCATCTTTTCAAACGATTACTAAAAGACTTCCCATCATCTGCCTCTTGGCTTTGATTCTGCTCCTCATCATGGACATAGCCCACTAACACCCTTCATCTCTTTTCTTACACCTCCACTTAAAGAACTAAATCACTTAACTTGATTATCCCCTTCTAATACTTCTCTTTGTTGTACTTCCCAAAGTAGTATACCTCCTCCAAATTAGCACAACTAAGTTACTCCTCCATCACTACTTCTCAGAAGACATGCTTATCTCCTCTAATACCTCACTCTTGTGTTTCATAAATGACTCCTACCTATCATATACATCACTCTTCTGTCTATAAAGTCTCAATACGAGGTTTGTAAATTTAATGTTTTTGAATATCAATACAGATTTTATTTTTTTTTGTGTGTCTTTCGGCTTTTCCCATGTAGGGGTCGCCACAGCGGAACTCCGGTCCGCCAATGATTGATAGTTGATTTTTACGTGTCGAGTTACCAGCCCTGACACACAACCTTCAACGAAGGTACGCTCATTCACGCTTATCTCCACATAGAAGACGCTCTAGCTGAGAATCGAACTGGACAGCAACAACGCTACCGCAGCACCACCACTGCAGAATCAATACAGATTTTATTATACTGACTATTATGCTATGTGTTTGCTTAAACTGCATTATAAAATTTGGTATTGTAAATATTAATTGCCTTAAATATGATACCTTGAAGTTTTCTCCCTTGGTCTCTGCTGGAAAAGGGCCCATTCAGGCTTTCCTGGAAAACAAATATCAATCAATTAAATAAATAAATAAATAAGATAGATTAATCAGTGTATAGGTAACACTTTGTAGCAATTGAAGTGGTGATGCATGAAACATATTTTAGCTGACTGACTGAATTATTACAGACTACAATGGTGAAAAGTGAGACACAGGGCATTTTAGATAAAATGCAGCAATTATTTTTTTTTTCACAGAGAGAGAGGTAGAAACCTGAACCGATAACAGACATAGGAATGCAAGAGTGCATGGTACAAACACAAAGATCTTCTAGTAATGACTAGGGATTTAAGGCAAGCTCAAGTTAGTACCAACAAATGCTAGCGGCATGGGAGAGAGGGATAGTCTATCTATGGCTCAGGAGACATTGTTTTTGAGGCAATAGCAGAGAAGGATTGGCATTGCTATCCAGTGGAGTGAAGGTAAAGCTCTTGGTTAATCTCTAGTGGTACCTGGGAGCACACAGGTGGGTACAGACTAAAACTTACAGGAGCATTTACCTATATGCCATAGGTTAAGATGATATACCAGCATACACCAATGCATATCTGTCCCAGTAGCATTAATGGCCTGTGCACAGGGAGGGAAGAAAAAAAAAAACAACAAATTCTGGTAGCAGTATGATGCTGAAACAGGATCCTTGATCTCCTTACTGGCCCTCTGTGTAGTTCAGGACCAGTCCATGGGTAACAAATGTTGGTCCAATGGGCTAGGTAAATGAGGAGAGGTCCTGGGTGCAAGCCTATGGTCAACTGCAAGAGGTAACCCAACAAAAGGTTACCCAGTCATCATAAAATAGCCTATGCAGCTAGCAGATGTATTATCAGCTGCTATCAGGCTAATTTTTTTTCTGTGGACTCTTTTTTCATTGTCTTGAGATGATTGTTACTCATCAGAAACAAAATACAGTTATGTATTTCCAAACAGAGTATGCTATTGTTTTTAACTTCCAACTGCATTATTTTTTAAAGGTTCACACTTTCTTTTTGTAGGTAGGCAAAATAAGAAGTAGAACACAAATGATTCTAAACGATAGCAATGTGGATTGAATACATATTTATGATGTGTCAAATCAGATGGCATGACTGAAGCAAGTGAAACTGGTGAGCTAATGATGAGTTATGACAGACAAGTTCATGTCAACACTTGTAAGGCAACATTTAGGACCACTGAACAATAACTGGCAATTCTTAAATAAACCATAGTAGTTGTAGTGGCAGTAACTAATCATTGTTGCAAGATGAAAATGAGGACATTTGGGCAAATATAAGTTTTGAAGGTGCACCTTCATGCCATAGGTGAATTGTTGATTATTCAAAATGTCTGAAGGTGTGCCTGTCTTGCATGAGTGAGTACATGTATATATCTTACAGTAAACTATGTATTCAATCCATATTTATATAGTTTGGAATCATCAGTATTCTGCTTTTTATTTTACCTACTGTCTAAAGTAAGTTATGGCAATGACAAGGTCATCATTTCCTGAAAATAATAGAGTGAAACTTTAAAGATAATGATCCTCCTGTACATTGTACTATGCAACCTAGCAGGGCCACTTGAGGCACTCCTTAACTACTGACTTGAAACAGACTATGTTCTAAGTAAATAGAATACCACAAGAGTCATTCCACCCCATAAGAGTGGACCATCACCTGCCTCAGGGATCTGCCGACCCATTAGTCTAACAAGCCTAATATACAACGCTGTGGAATAAATTATCATGGAAATGATAAGCAAGGACATTGGCAACCTACAGACACTTGACCCACCCCACTTTGGCTTTGTTAAGGGAAAGTTGTGCCTACTTAACTTGGTGGAGTTTTTTTAGATGATCACGAAATGAATGTATGTGGGTAAAACAGTGCAAACTGCTTATCTTGACCTGGCCAAAGCATTCAATACAATACCATACTCAGGCATTACTGGCAAGCTTTCTGAGCCAGGTATAAATCCCTACATAACTTGCTGGATTGCTGGCTGGCTCACAGACAGGACACATGATCTCAGGATCAGTGAAACTGCCTCCACCAAGAGACCGGCCACCAAAAGAGTACTCCCAGGGCTCTGTGCTGGTCTCACTTCTGTTTGGTATCTACTTCTCGGAAGTCAAGGATAACATTCAAAGCTTCGGTCTCACCAAGTTCACAGACAAACAAAAACTGGAAGCTATATAGATTCCCCCCAAGACACCAACATCATGCAAGAGGGTTTTACACAAACAAATGACTAGTGCCAGTGCCATGGCTTAAATGCTAGAACCAAAAATGTACTATAATGCCTTTTGGGAAACTGTCAACCCAAGTTAATTACTCCATCAATAAACACCCCTAAGAACTAGCCCAGTCATTAGGGAGCTGGAAATATATGTAGATAGCAATCTGCCCTTTGACCAATGCAAAGCTATGATAGTAAGAAAATCATTCTAGGTCACCCAACTTACAAGAAAGGGTATGGTATCTAGGTACAATGAAGTTATAGTACTGCTCTATTTGGCCCTTTTCAGACTACAAAGACCCATTCTCAATGTACTTAAACAGACACTTGCAACAATTGGAACTCCCACAAGGTTTCTTACCAGGAAAATTCTGGTCATGATTATCCTGTCCTTCACTGATTGCCTAAAGGCTCTGTCTCTGTATTCAGTGTCTTTCGGGCTGCTGAGAGGGGGATATTTTTCTAGTTTACAGGGCTTCCTCAGACCTAGCCCTGGTGGATATATTGCACATGTACATAACAATCAGCTCCAGAAACACTAGATCCAAGGATCTGAATTTCATTTCTGGCATAAAGAGAATGTGTTGGAGAAACAGATATGTATCCCAAAAGATCCTTACACTATGGAATAGGCTTCCTATCCATGTAAAACAGAGTTCATCCCCAACCTTATTCAAATATAAATTTGACAATTGGATGGAACATTGTAAATATACCCCTGATCTAGCTCCCTTGCCCCTTATGAACAAAGGCCATCAATAAGAAAAGTATTATCCTAACAGACCCCCACAAATCTCTTTGTTACCTCCCTTCAAACATACCCCTTTCTGTATAGATGCTCATGATGCTTGGGATCCAAATGTGTATGGTGTGAGTGGCTAGGCTTATATGGGCTCTAGAAGTTGTTAGCCTAGTAAGAACCTATGGGCCTGTGACTTGCATCCTGTGTAGGAATGACATCCTTCCTTGCAGACTGAGTGCCTCAGCTCTAACTCAATGCTAAATTGCATAAAGCTGTTAATTGGTGAACAAATTAATGAATGGCTTAAAAACATATCAACCTAGTGGGGTTGTTACATATTTTGTTGATAATCATTATAAAGCCACGTCACCTTCACAATCAAATAGATAACAATGGTATATTGCCTAATGATTTGATTCCTCTGGAATTTTGTATTAAAGATGGTGGAGCTTTTCCAGTCTTTCAGAGCCTATACAGGATTAGTAGAATAGAATCATACTTAATAAAGTAGTCAGATGATCACCCTGTCTGCATCTTAAAACATACTTGATTAGTATTTTTAGGAAATGTATCCTGATGCTATTGTGGCAAATATTAGGCATTTCAAATTAATAATTTTTTTTGAAGTACTAGAAGCAGTCATCCAGTTACGGATTTTCATTACCTTTTTAGGGGTGGTTCAGAATATTTCTGCTACCTGTTGTTTAGCAGCATGACATGCTTGTGTCTTGCTCATATTAATGCAAAGTTTCCTTTTTATTTATTTATGTGGTAGCTTGCTTGCTTATTTATTAAATAACAAATGGTTGAGCAAGACTGCTAGTACTCCTTTTCATTTATGACCCAGTTGCAAAATAGAAATAAATAATAGTTTTGTAACTAAAATGAAGCAATAACACAGTAGAAATCGAGGATAGTAAGAAGAATACAAAAATAAAAAGAAATAAATGAAATTAAAAATACTCATGCCTCAAAACAAGTTATAAAATAACTAAGAGATGTAGAATTTAGATTGCTGTGGGAATGGGCACTGATGAAGATTAGAGAGTTCAGTGGTGTTCTTGCAATATAGAAGACAGTAGATGTAGTTAGTTTAGATGTAACTGGAGAAGGAAAGTAATGATTATGCAGTATACTTTAGAGATTATTTTTGAAAGAGGTAAATGTTTTTAACACAATGGTTTTGAACATCAAAGGAGGTACAGATTTTATAGGGTGAGCACTAAATTATTTTAAAACATCACGGTTGATTTCTTTTACTGGCTTAGGGCTTGTAGCAGACAATCATAACAAACCAATGTGATCTTTCTAATGTATCTCTTTAACAGGATTATATATCTAAAAGCAAGTCATAAAATACTAAGATAAAAGCAGTAGTCCCACAAATAAATCAATGTAACATCTAGCAACAGCATGAGGGCAAACAATTCAGTAGGATAGTGTTAATGTGTGGATGAAGTCATACCTCTCATCTGTTCTGATTTTTCACAAAGCCCATGATTCTGATTCATATTTTCCCCATCCCTTGTAATATTTTGGATCGTCTGATAAAACAAAGGATTGTGGTCAGTTGCTAAGATTAATAATTTGAGTTCCATATCTCTTACTGTTCAAAAAATGTTGATGCAAAATCTGCTGTTCCATTAACTTTTTAGTGAATTACACTAATATTTGAAAGTTGTCCTTGATTTTGCACATTTGTTTCTCCGTTATTTTTGGATTTGTCCAGAATTTTTGAGCAAAGCTGTTTAGAGGTATAATTGTGGTTGCTTTAAACTGGGACATAATATGCTACATGGACTAACAGTATGTCTGGATGGATATCTGTTATTTTTCTTAGAGGAGTGCATACTGGAGTGTTTTGTTGGTTATTGTAACATGGCCAAGGTCTTTTTTAAATACATAATTTAAAAATAATAGAAGAACATAGTTTTGTTTGTTGAACCCTATCTCCCATTGTTTCGTCTAGCCCGGAGTAGCTCTCTCTCCCATGATGTGTTTCTTCTTCTATCTTTAACAGACCTGCAACTCTTTGAAAGCAATACTGTAAAAAAATTAGGGCGAGAAGTCTGTTGCAGTACTACTCTGCCTCTGAAACCAAATTCATAACTCAGCTTCCTAATTTGTACATGTGGAAAAAAGTACAGTTCAGTGCTAGTTCCAGTGTATGCAAGTCAGACTTGTAAGCTGAAACTGCTTTTTAAAGCATATACTTATTTTTGCCACACTAGAAAAATATACTGGATGCTGAGAGTGGTCATATCATACAAACTTTTTATGAATGTATTTAATGCTAAAGAAAAATAATGTGCTAGGAAATAAATAAACTGAAATTGTGTAATACATACATACATACAATTCTGATGTACAAAATGAAACAAACAAAAAAAAAAACAGTGAAGAAAAGCAAATGTATTTCTAGAATGTTGCTCTGCATTGATTTCAGTTCTTTAAATTTTCAATGGTCTGTTGTACTCTATGGAATGTTCTCTGAAATACACAAAATCCACAAACATGAAATGGCAGAGACTAAGTTTAAAGTTATGTTGCTGAAGTTCTAAGACACTTTCATAGTTAGTAATCAAAGACTTTATTTTAGATTTCTAGCAGACTGTTCTACAAGTCCTATCTAATAAGTTAGACTGATTCTAATGCCTTATGTCATTTTGGCTAGCTTTCAGTTTACACGAGGAATTCAGCCTTCTTAACCGCTTCATAAAATCTGAAGTAGCTTCATACTCTGGTTGTTTTTTGCCACAATATGATATTGTTTCCATTAGAAAATGCATACTATGCCAAGTGCTGCTCTACTGAGATTACAGGATGTTCAGAACAAGCAGCTTTCTGTCAATATTTGATGAGCAAACATCAGTTAATCAGAAGATATGGTCCTGGTCCAAAACCAAAAATGAATGTTTTAAAAGAGTTACAAAGAATTAAGGCTTGACAAGAACATGTGTAGGATGTATTAGCTGATTTGTTGTGCCACGGAGTTGTAAAATCAGAAAGAGTAATTCAGGGGCTTCACATTACAGCATTTTTGCATAACCTTGTTAAAATTGAATCATATTACAAAGTTTGTGAAGTTTCACTGCATAGAGTGAGACATCCACCATTCTGGGTTATAGATAACGAATTATGTACATGTTATTTGTAGTGATCCAAGTTATTAATATATGCATTTCAGCATCACCTTATTTAGGCATATTTGCAGCTATTGTTATTTGATGATGTAAGAAGACAGTGTAGTGATATAGAAATTAGCTTTGCAGACTCACATGACTTTGTTTTCTAGTTCAGTTTCTGGTTGCATCCCTTCTCTGTATGGTCTGCACATCTTTCCTGTGACCACATGGGCTTTTGTAGGTTATCCAATTTCTTCTCACTTTCCAGAGAAGGAAATGGTATTCCCCTGAAATGTTCTTAGGTGAATATTTGAATGCACACATTTATCTGTGTGTGTGTGTGTGTGTGTGTGTGTGTGTGTGTGTGTGTGTGTGTGTGTGTGTGTGTGTGTGTGTGTATCTTGTCAGTTCTATGCCTTATGCTCAGTGGCTCCAGAGCAGACTTCAGAAAATGAAAGAATGAATGAATGAATGAATGAACAAATGACTTTGTGAATAAAAACACAGTGCATCTCTGTATGCTTCTCCTCAGTGTGCTGGGCCAGCACTGCTCCACCGCATTACCTGTATGAGACTTAAACAATGGGTCACACCACCTTTAAGGCAATGTGTTGTGTTCTCAGGCTATTATGTTCCTTGTACATTTTATTCCCGTCCTCTAGGCATTTCAGCTTATGTCACATATGCCCATACTATATGATCTTTAAGCCAGTGAAAGCCGTATTCCAGTTACACTCTAATGGAATTCTGGCTTGGAATGCAATTAGTACAGTAAGCAGAGGGATTTCATGCATTCCAGAATCAGGATAGTCATCCCTTTGCCATTTAGCCAACATTTGGCAGTATCTGTTGTTGCCTATTTCCTACATAATGCACAAGTCTCTACATGTTTTATAAACAAACAAACAAAATATCTAACTCCAATAGCTAATGACCACCCTGTGTAGTAGCCTGTCCCTCATACTTAATAGAAGTCTAATGCACACTATCTGCTTCTGTTTATCTTTCATCAATTGAATGAATTGTCCATAGTCCAGACTGTTGTCTTTAGTTCACCAAAGTCAATTATATCATACCTGTACTTTTCATTTATGTATTAATGTATTATTTGGGTACTATGTAATTCTAACTCATTTGGAGCTATGGATATGAATATCTAAATGAATGTGTATGAAATATTTTTTAGCTATACTTCTACAGATGACCTTGTCCAACACTGTCACAATCAAGGTTTATTTTGTGGTGAGTATGCCCCACATCTTATAATATTACAAAAATATATAAAACAATATCAACTTAGAAAAAGGTTTATTAAAATTTTGAAGCCAACTTCATGAAGTGGTGGAGTCTTGCCTATTAATCAGATGACATGGGTTCATTTATTGACTTTTGCACTGGAAGAGCAATCTGGGAAATAAAAAGGAAGGGTCTGGTCTCTTCTTGTTGTTGTGGGGGTGGGAAGTGAATGGTTAGAACCTGTAGTCTGTTTAGCATTTTTACTGCAGAATGGAAATAGACAGTGGCATCTGCCTTCAGTGTGTGTGTGTGTGTGTGTGTGTGTGTGTGTGTGTGTGTGTGTGTGTGTGTGTGTGTGTGTATGTTGGGGAGGGGGGATAATGGGTCACTTTCACTTCTAGAAGCTGATGACAAGACCCAGCATTGTACCATTGCTCACCCATCTATGGGACCTTGATGCCACATACAGGGGAACAGTAGGTCATAACTAAAAAAATCAGCTTCCTGTTTTGACTGTCATGTTAAAGTTTGTTGTTGACTGCTCAGGAAATAAATGGGTGGAGCTCAGCCAGATGGCTGGCAGGTGTTGGGGGGTCTCTGTTTACTTCTATCTGTTTAGCTATCTATTTACTTGTCAATCTTTCTATCTAGCTCCTGAAATATATTTTTGTGAAAGTCTCATTACTTATATGTATAGACTGAACCACTACTTCAGATATTAAAAATGTAACTACCTATGCACATGTTCATATACAAGTAAAATTTGATGACTATACCTATAAAGCAATTACTGCTATACATGCCAAAATATTTTACCTCCAATGCATTTTATACAAACTGAAAATACAATGTATGAAATAGTAAAACTCAACACTGTCTAAACATAGTCAGCTAATTTATAAAAAATGACTACCATGTTATTATTTGCAATTAATACAAATATATATAAATATATATGTGTGTGTGTGTGTGTGTGTGTGTGTGTGTGTGTGTGTGTGTGTGTGTATATATATATATATATATATAGAGAGAGAGAGAGAGAGAGAGAGCAAATCAAATATGAAGTAAAAGTATGCAGTACGATGATTGTAGATCTATATGTGTGGTCAGTTTTGAAGAAGCTCATACCTCCCTCAGAGCGAGGAATATATCACATTTGTATATTATATCATTTGATAAGCATGGAGCATTTTTATCATTTTTGTGTCCTGTTGATTCTTTTTGGTACTTTTTGGTCCTGTCACCCCCAAACTGTAAGTTAGAACAGGAAAATGAAATTGATTTACAGCATGGACTTTATTCCTAGATATAAAGGTAGTTTTTAATATTAGTTTTAGTTTTCTGAAATATTTCTTACTGAGCTTCATTCTAATTTATTCATATCTCATTGTTGCCGTTAATTAATTTCCAAATAAGTCTACACTTCCTACTGCTCAAATCATTTTCCTGTCCAAGGTTGATATTTTCTTGGTGCTGCAGCTTTCGTTTTTAAAATGTTGATTTTGCACATTTGTGAAGACCAAATGTCAGTCTTATATGATCTGAGAAAGTTGTAACCATCTGTAGTTGTGCTTTCAGCTCCTCATCTGATGAACTATGCAATATTAAGCCAACCACAACAAGTCGATGGATGTCTTTAAACACAGTTAGTTTCTGTGATTTAAACTATAACCATAGCCTAATCTGTTGAGTAAGCAGTGTAATGGGTTAAGAGCAAGGTAAAATAGCAGCAGTGAGAAAGAATTATCCTGGAAAAGCCTCCCTTTTAATTTTTATCCTTGGGATTATAATATACCCTTTGTCATGGTTTAGCTGCAAAGTGGTTTCCCACTGTTTTATAGTCACTGCAATGTAATTGATTAGTGTAGGATGTATCCTATACATCTCTAACATTCCATTATCCATAAATGTGGGATGCTGTCAAATGCTTTTTCCCCCTAATCTGTCCATGCCATACTTACATTTGCCCCATTTTTATATCTGTTTATTGTGGCTTTGTTTAGTCAGAAATTACTTTTGTCCCACATGACTTTCTTTTATTAACTTTTTGATCTATTGTTATAACTGATTTTTTTCAATGACAAACATCTATCTCTGCACCAATTCCAGTATATAATTTGTATATTGTAGAAAACTAAGTTTTTGCTCTATAGTTCTTAGGATGGCTTGCAGGTTCACTTTTAAGGAGGAGTATCATTTTTCCTGTTCATAACCAGGTCAGTGTCTGTTCAGGATGGACATATAAGCAATTCTTACTCAGGCTAAATCTTTTAGTAAAGTTAATACCTTTAGCTAGAAATTAGGTACTCAATCTGGGCCTATGGATTTCTATTTACGAGCTTTTCTTTAAATTGTCGCAGTTTCTCTGGCTGTTACTTCATGCAACCTTCATAGCCTCTACATTACAGTTGCTTGCTGTTTCTTTTAATTCTTCTGCCCATTCAGCGTTTTTCTTATGTTTAACAGAGTCTTCATAAATAATCCTCAAAAATGTACCTATTTCTTCTTTTATGTTGATATTTCTGTTCCTTTTGCTTTGTTTCTCAATTTTCTATAAACTTTTTTTGGGTAATCAATGAATTGCTTAGTTTGTACTTTTCCTTTATATGTTCTTGCATATCTTCTAAGTTTTTTGTCTGTACTAGTATTTTTAATTTATTATTGAAAAACAAGTAATCTTCGTGGTATACCCAAAGTCTCAAACAACCTGCTAAACAAGTATAGTGGGTCCAAAATCAAAACAGTGTAAGAAATTTCTGTGTGTAGAAGATTTTATAGTTCTAGTTAATCACTACATATTAATAAGATCAGTTAATGGTAGTAGAAGTAGCAAACTTAAACTCAGCATAAGTCAAAAAATAATAAAAAATATATTTTGAAATATTATACAGAATTACTAAATATTCAAAAGTAATCCAGACAGGGTAGACAGTCTGTTTCCAGTCAAAAATCCTTTATTAAGCATACAGACAAGTGATCCAAGTAAAACAAAAGTAACAGAATAATAGATTCTTCACATCATTCAGGTCTGGGTGCAAGAACCCTAAAAAACTATCTACAAAAATATTATTGTATAATTAGCTAGCACTGTTATTAAACACCATTCCAAATAAAGTAGAAGAACAAAGAAAGAACAAGAAAAATGACAAAAAAACTATAAGGATACAAACAAAATATACACTTCTATTAAAATGATTTATCATGGTATTTAAAACCAACTTGAAGAATATAATAAAATAAAATTAGTCATGTAAACAATCTGGCAATTTTTTAAGTTCCAGTACATTTTTAAATGAACAGTAGTAGTTTAATCCAGGCTTCCTGAAAGAGTTCAGCTTTAATTGCCACTGAACTCTTTCAGGAAGGCTAATACTCCTGCACAACATGTTTTAGCAGATAGAGCTACTATTAGGAAGTGTGCCAGCAGATAGTCCAGATGATTCATGCAAAGTTGTCAATGAATTTTTTGATGGTATGCCAACTGAAGCATTACTGAATATGCTCAACTCTGAAGTACCTAAGCAATCTTTGCAGTGAATCACAAGAAATAAATTACTGCATGCCAATTCTGTACTGAACTTTATAGACCGTGTATTTGCAGAGCACTTGATACTGAAGTCAGGTTTTACTATCAAAAATATTAAGAATGAAAGAGATGCAATAAGCATATTAATGCTAACTACACAACAGAATATGTATGACCTAGCAGCATCACCATACCACATAGTTCTTGGAACATGCCCTTTATGAAATGAGAGATGTAAGCAGGTGTATGCTATACATGAAGTTATTAGTAACTTCACTAAGACTAGGATAGTTCAACTAGTTTATGCCACTCTGTCATCAAAATGTGAAGAAGTATATGACATGCTGTGGAATGCTGTATTGAAATACAGGGAGAATTTGCAGTTGGCACTGTTACCTCAAGGGATACTTTCCAAATTTGAAACAGGACCTATCAATAATATCAAAAGATTTTCCCTGTAGCAAAACCCAAGGATTGCTAATTTCACAAATGCCAAATGATTTGGTGTCAGGTGCAGAAATTATCCTTGGCTTCTCTTTTTGGAAATGACAATGCCTCTGCAGCATTGTTCAAGCAAACAGAGGCTCTTATTTCTGTTCATCCTGAATATGTAAGTATTCATGTGCAAGTACATGTGGTGACATGCCAGATAGAGCACCAGCTTTTTGTGAATATTTTGACAGCAATTATGAATTTAATTATTTAACATTTGTTGACTGGGAAAGTCTGATTAGGACAGAGCCTATTTTCAGCAAAGGAATGGGAAGAAACACTCCAGGCCATGTCTTTGGAATGTGGGAGGAAACCGGAATACCCAGAGAAAAACCCATGCAAATGCAGGGTGGACATACATGTGCAGCACAGAAGGTACCTCAGCCGAGAATCAAATTGTAGAACCTCTTGTTGTGAGGTGACAACATTAACTGCTGCACCACTGTACTGCCCTAATAAAAGATATTAAGATTAAAAGGTAAAAAAGCAGTGAGAACTGACAGACATCTGCCACTGTTTGATATGCCATGCTGGAATCATTATGAAACCTGTACATTTGGAGTCTCACAAAGATAAAATTACATCGAAGGATGATGTCATTATCTTAAAGGTTTGCATTGTTGTAGAGTCTTCTCTGTTACCGATATTTTAAGAGCAATTCAAAATGAACCAATTCACATTTTAGACATTTGACACAATGCAAAGTTATGTATGCCATCTATAGCTAAAAGACATTGGATCACAGAGAAAGAACAAAACTTTACGAGACAAACAGGCAAAAAAAAATAAATTTACTCCATGAGATCTGGTTTAGAGGATTGCACATCATTGCAGTTTTTAGTAAATTAAAATATATCGGATTAAGATTGCCGGATAAAGTCCTTATTGTCAGAACCATTTTGTAGTTTTAGCTCAGCCACATTTTTTTAAAGTCTTGCTCAGTCAGATTTAAGTCTTACATGCATTCCTATTTATCTTTGCAACATCAGTGAAGTAACAAAGACAGTACAATATAGTAAAAAATCAATGATGCAATTAATGCAAAGTACAGACATAATAATCATAATCAATATCCTATGCAGCAATAAACTTTATTGTCTTTCTGACTGAAGTATATGTCACTAGCCTTCATTAACATACATCCTTTGCAAAACTGTATAGACCTTTACATTTGCTTTTTTCCTTACTATTATGTATATTGCTGTCAGCAAACAACAAATGCATGCTTTGTTTCAGTGAGTATATAACATCTCATGAAAGAAAATAGGGCATACATATAAGTTTTCACTGATGTTTCCTTCTGGTGAGTTTAATTCAGAATATTTACTATCATGCGAGTTTCATCACAGTGTGTTCAAATGTGTAAGGCAACAAAATGCTTTCTAAGTTTTTGTTCCTCTTTACTCTACTATGGTGTGACTGTGTAGATGGTATATATAATTGGGGGGGCATGTTTTCTGTTAATTTTTAATTTTCTGGGCGAGGGTTAGGTTTTTCAACTGACTGTTATTGAATTGCATGTTGCACTGAACCATGAGTGGAAAACGATGTGCTGATGGGTAGTAGGTAAACAAGGGAACACATTACTCAACACATACACAAAAGCTGCCAGGCTGTCTTTCTAACCATCATATAGATGGATTTGGGTGCAGGTCATGCATTAACACTCATCAGGGACTAAAGAACATTTACTCTATTACTGCTGTAACCCAACAAATACCTTTATATTAATCAAAAAATAAAAAGCAGGACTGGCAAGAGACGATAAAAGACGAATTTACCTCCAAAATACAAATACAAAATAATACACGTCGTTATAAAACACAAAACGAATCACAAAGTCAATTCAGTAAGCACTTTCGTTTGGCATTTGCCAAACTTTTTCAAACTTTGAACAACATCACTTCCTGTTCTATAAATACTACATAATGATGACATAATGAATCTAATTAAACTAAATTGTTTAAAGCAGCAACGGAAAATAAAAAAATATCCCTTGTACTGAAATCATTCATTAAAGAAATGCATCAAAAAGCATCGCACATAACACTATGGCAGTGTTCGAATATACAATCAGCTGATAAACATGTAATGCAAATATACATTTTAAATAATTAAAATAGATTAAAATAACAATGAGTGTAACCATTAATATGAAACACAGGACACAAATCATATTGTAAATTACATCCTAAAGCTACCATATCTATGTTTTTAGTTGATTTGCTGTAATGTATATATATGAATACCAATAAAAACTATATAAATAACACATCATAATGAACCTAAAAAATGTTATGTAAATATAAAAAATATAACTATATACAAACCATTATCTATCTAGCAATTTTAATTTTAAAATACTAGCTATAGAGCTATTACTACTCACACCAGGCCAATTCTGTACATCAAGCCGTATTTGCCATTTTAATTCGAGCTTTTCTAAACGTGGTTGCCAAGCTCCACCCCTTTTATTCATTTTTAGATTGACTAAAACAACAAATTTGAAAGAGTGAGTGGTATGTATATTAATATGTTTAGCCAGAGCATTTAATTAGTTTTTATCTCGTATTGCTCTAATATGTTCACCAATACGCTCCTTAAACTTTCTCTCTGTTTTTCCAACGTAAAACATATTACAGTTACAACATAAAGCACAATAAACTAGTTTTTCACTGATGCAACTGGCTTTATCATTCAATCGAATATTTTTACCTTCAATTTTTACTTCATTTGTTTCAAATACATAAGGGCAGTATTTACATCTACCACACTTAAATGTTCTTCCCTGTTTATTATTAATGTATTTATTCTCCAGGCTTTGTTTTAAATTAATGCCCCTTTTATATATTATGGATGGACTACTATCAAAGTAATCATGTAAGGATAGATCAGTCACTATAAGTTGCCAGTTCTTCTTGACAATGTTGCAAATAGCTGCACTGTCAAAACTATATGTTGTTATAAAGCTTCTTGAAAAACGTTTACTTTTTGACATATTTGATACATCAGTACTATTTAAAGTAATTTCATTCAATTCCAGTGTCTTATTTAAATTAATTGACTTTGTCATGATAGTATTACTTACTAAATTTGGGGTACTAATTTCTATTGAATTTAACAATGGTTTAAAATGCAAATTATCACGCTTAACTATTATTTCAGACATCACTTCATTTATCATCCTTTCTTTGTAACCTCTATTTTTAAACATATCATATAAATTCAGGCATTCGCTAATAAAATCATCTCTTTTGCTCACCATTCTGGAAGCCCTAACAAAGTGACCCTTTAGAACGGCTCGTTTTTGACTATAAGGATGGCAACTATTAAAGTGCAAGAAGCTATTACTATATGTCTTCTTGCAAAATATTTTTGATGTTAATTTTTTATGAAATTAATCCTTTTCCAGTCGCACATCCAAGAATGCTATTGAATCTATATCTATTGTGGCTGTAAATTTAAAAAGGAAGTTGTTGAATTTATATATAATAAAAATTCATCCATTTTTTCCTTTCTTTCCACTCCATAAGATAAAAATATCATCTAAAAAATGCAAATATAATTTACAATAATTAAAATATATAGAATTAAATATAAATTCTTTTTCCCATATATTCATAACTATATTTGCGTAAAGGCCCCCACATGGGGACCCCATGGCTACACCTTCATTCTGTAGGTAAATTTTATTATTAAAAATTATAAAATTATTTCGTAAAACAATATTTAAAAGCTGATCAAATAAATTAATTTTATTTTGTGTTAAGCCTTTCTCTTCTAAAAATAAATGAAACCATTCCATTCCCGTTTCATGTGGGATAACTGAATACAAGTCTTTGACATCAATAGTTAAAAAAATATCATTGTCATTATATGGAATTGACCCCATGATAGATAAAAAATCCCATGAATCCTTTAATAAGTGTTTTTCAGAATAAATGTATATTTTCAAACTTTTACCAATGAATTTTGCTATTGGATAAGTAACGGAGCCTTGGGCATCAATAATCGGTCTAAAGGGGTTTTTTTTTAAATCTTTATGAATTTCTGGGACTCCAAACATAGTTGGAGTCCTGGGCTGATCAACATTCATATAATTAAATTCATCTATGCTAATATCACCATCAATAAATTGATCATAAAGGACCCCTCTAATGCACCTATAAGCCCCATTTAATTCATTAATGGAACTCACAATATAAGTATTATTATTCAAAATATATTCTAACTCCTTATTATAATCATTAATATTAAAAAATGTCATGCCCCCTCCTTTATCTGGCTTAATAAATTTTATATCTTTATTTTCAACTAAACTTTTTAACATACTAGATTCTTATTTTGTCAAATTATATCTTTTGTTTTTTGTACGTGATGTATAAAGTGCCCGAAAATCCAAATAATACAGTCTTATGAACATATCTAATGTTTGATGCAGTGGGGGGTTATAGGAACTAGAAATAAAAAATGCTTTGGTTATCTGTTCAGTATTATGAAATAAGAAACTTAAATTTAATTTTCTTACGAACAACTTTAAATCTATAATGGAGTCAACAATATTCATTCTTTTACTAGGAATGAAAGTTTGTCCACGTGACAATAAGTCACAGATGCTATTATCAAATGTAAACTCAGAATAATTATAGACCGTGAAGTCTTCAGTTGAATTCATATAAACTACCGGACCATAATTGACCAGAATCTCATTCTCTAATACCCTCTCCATTGTCCCTTGTTGTAATTGTTTCTCCCCCTGGAAAAGGTTCCTCGACCACGGGCCTGATTCTGAGGCCTCCAATTCTTTCTCTGATTCTGATTTTGGTAGTTCTGTTGGTGTTGCATTAACCTTTCTGACCTTCTTAGAGGTGGTAAGGATTCTGTCCCTAAAAATTCAGCATCATCTTCAAAATCACAGTCTTCACTATTTAATTCGGTATTGGTGACTTTCTCATCATCTTGGACAACTAATTTGTTGCCCCATAGCTGAGAGGTAGGGGGAGGGGGGTAAGCTATACCTTGTCCATAAGCCACCACATCACGGTCTAGTTTTTTAAGTTTTCTGTCTTTAATTATTTTCATTTTTTCATCTATGGACTTAAAAATATGTTTATTTTCAAAATCATTAGTTGTAAAAGTTGGATCCTTTTTTACAACTGCATCAATGTCAATGTTGTTTATAGTTATATTTATTATATTTACATAACATTTTTTAGGTTCATTATGATGTGTTATTTATATAGTTTTTATTGGTATTCATATATACATTACAGCAAATCAACTAAAAACGTAGATATGGTAGCTTTAGGATGCAATTTACAATATGATTTGTGTCCTGTGTTTCATATTAATGGTTACACTCATTGTTATTTTAATCTATTTTAATTATTTAAAATATATATTTGCATTACATGTTTATCAGCTGATTGTATATTCGAACACTGCCAGAGTGTTATGTGCGATGTTTTTTGATGCATTTCTTTAATGAATGATTTCAGTACAAGGGATATTTTTTATTTTCCGTTGCTGCTTTAAACAATTTAGTTTAATTAGATTCATTATGTCATCATTATGTAGTATTTATAGAACAGGAAGTGATGTTGTTCAATGTTTGAAAAAGTTTGGCAAATGCCAAACTAAAGTGCTTACTGAATTGACTTTGCGATTGGTTTTGTGTTTTATAACGACATGTATTATTTTGTATTTGTATTTTGGAAGTAAATTCGTCTTTTATCGTCTCTTGCCAGTCCTGCTTTTTATTTTTTGATTGGTTGTTTCGTGGTGATTCTTATTGTCTCAGTTTTTTATTTGGATATGGCTGAGACGGAAACTGAAACAGCAACGAACAATGTACTTGGAAGCTTGATGCAATTGATTCAAAAATTAACAGACAGGATGGACAGACTAGAGCAGCGGAGTCTGTCACAGTGTTCAAATATTTCTCTTCATTCTAATCCATTTGTGGATGTTAATTGGACTAATTTGGGGGAGTCTAATGTTAGGCTCTCCAGTTCGTCAAATTGTAATGATGTCATTTTATCGTATCAGCCGTCTACTTCAGGTGTTACAAATGTATCAAAAAGAAGAAACAATGAATTTTCCACATGGTTAACCAGCAATAGTAGTTTTTCAGTATCATTGAATAGTGATACAGGTACACCAAGATCATTTAATGATAAATTGGCTGAATTAGACTATGTTTATTGAAAATAAAAAAGTTACAGATGGACAATAACTATTTTAAAGAGTGTATTAAGAAAAACATAGTTCTGAAAGGTCTGCGTGTATGGAGATTTCCATCTGGATTAGTAAAAAATGTATCATTACATATTGACCTTATCAAATTATTTGATAAGTTTGGCATAGACTATATGACCCTGGTTGTTTGTGATAATAAGAAATCCATTGAACATTTAATGAAAACAGGCAAATGACATTGATGCAGTTGTTAAAAAGGATCCAACTTTTACAACTAATGATTTTGAATATAAACGTATTTTTAAGTCCATAGATGAAGAAATGAAAATAATTAAAGACAGAAAAATTTAAAAACTAGACCATGATGTGGTGGCTTATGGACAAGGTATAGCTTACCCCCCTCCCCCTACCTCTCAGCTATGGGGCAACAAATTAGTTGTCCAAGATGATGAAAAATTCACCAATACCGAATTAAATAGTGAAGACTGTGATTTTGAAGATGATGCTGATTTTTTAGGAACAGAATTCTTTCCACCTCTAAGAAGGTCAGAAAGGTTAATGCAACGCCAACAGAACTACCAAAATCAGAATCAGAGAAAGAATTGGGGGCCTCAGAATCAGGCCCATGGTCGAGGAACCTTTTCCAGGGGGAGAAACAATTACAAGGGACAATGGAGAGGGTATTAGAGCATGAGATTCTGGTCAATTATGGTCCGGTACTTTATATGAATTCAACTGAAGACTTCATGGTCTATAATTATTCTGAGTTTACATTTGATAATAGCATTTGTGACTTATTGTCACGTGGACAAACTTTCATTCCTAGTAAAAGAATGAATACTGTTGACTCCATTATAGATTTAAAGTTGTTCGTAAGAAAATTAAATTTAAGTTTCTTATTTCATAATACTGAACAGATAACCAAACCATTTTTTATTTCTAGTTCCTATAACCCCCCACTGCATCAAACATTAGATATGTTCGAAAGACTGTGATTTGGATTTTCAGGCACTTTATACATCAGGTACAAAAAACAAAAGATATAATTTGACAAAAGAAGAATCTAGTATGTTAAAAAGTTTAGTTGAAAATAAAGATATAAAATTTATTAAGCCAGATAAAGGAGGGGGTATGACAATTTTTAATATTAATGATTATAATAAGGAGCTAGAATATATTTTGAATAATAATACTTATATTGTGAGTTCCATTAATGAATTAAATGGGGCTTATAGGTGCATTAGAGGGGTCCTTTATGATCTATTTATTGATGGTGATATTAGCATAGATGAATTTAATTATATGAATGTTGATCAGCCCAGGACTCCAACTATGTTTGGAGTCCCAAAAATTCATAAAGATTTAAAAAAAAAAAACCTTTTAGACCGATTATTGACGCCCAAGGCTCCGTTACTTATCCAATAGCAAAATTCATTGATAAAAGTTTGAAAATATACATTTATTCTGAAAAACACTCATTAAAGGATTCATGGGATTTTTTATCTATCATGGGGTCAATTCCATATAATGACAATGATATTTTTTTAACTATTGATGTCAAAGACTTGTATTCAGTTATCCCACATGAAACAGGAATGGAATGGTTTAATTTATTTTTAGAAGAGAAAGGCTTAACACAAAATAAGATTCATTTATTTGATCAGCTTTTAAATATTGTTTTACGAAATAATTTTATAATTTTTAATAATAAAATTTACCTACAGAATGAAGGTGTAGCCATGGGGTCCCCATGTGGGGGCCTTTACGCAAATATAGTTATGAATATATGGGGAAAAGAATTTATATTTAATTCTATATATTTTAATTATTGTAAATTATATTTGCGTTTTTTAGATGATATTTTTATCTTATGGAGTGGAAAGAAAGAAAAAATGGATGAATTTTTATTATGTATAAATTCAACAACTTCCTTTTTAAAATTTACAGCCTCAATTGATATAGATTCAATAGCATTCTTGGATGTGCGACTGGAAAAGGGTTATTTTAATAAAAAATTAACATCAAAAATATTTCTCAAGAAGACATATAGTAATAGCTTCTTGCACTTTAATAGTTGCCATCCTTATAGTCAAAAACGAGCCGTTCTAAAGGGTCAGTTTGTTAGAGCTTCCAGAATGATGAGCAAAAGAGATGATTTTATTAGCGAATGCCTGAATTTATATGATATGTTTAAAAATAGAGGTTACCCAGAAAGGATGATAAATGAAGTGATGTCTGAAATAATAGTTAAGCGTGATAATTTGCATTTTAAACCATTGTTAAATTCAGTAGAAATTAGTACCCCAAATTTAGTAAGTAATACTATCATCACAAAGTCAGTTCATTTAAATAAACACTGGAATTGAATGAAATTACTTTAAATAATACTGATGTATGAAATGTGTCAAAAAGTAAAAGTTTTTCAAGAAGCTTTATAACAACATATATTTCTGACAGTGCAGCTATTTGCAACATTATCAAGAAGAACTGGCAACTTATGGTGACTGATCCATCCTTACATGATTATTTTGATAGTAGTCCATCCATAATATATAAAAGGGGCATTAATTTAAAACAAAGCCTGGAGAATAAATAAATTAATAATAAACATGGAAGAACATTTAAGTGTGGTAGATGTAAATACTGCCCTTATGTATTTGAAACAAATGAAGTCAAAATTGATGATAAAAATATTCGATTGAAAGATAAAGCCAGTTGCATCAGTGAAAAACTAGTTTATTGTGCTTTATATTGTAACTGTAATATGTTTTACGTTGGAAAAACAGAGAGAAAGTTTAAGGAGTGTATTGGTGAACATATTAGAGCATTACGCGATAAAAACAAATTAAATGCTCTGGCTAAACATATTAATATACATTCTACTCATTCATTCAAATTTGTTGTTTTAGACATTCTAAAAATGAATGAAAGGGGTGGAGCTTAGCAACCACGCTTAGAGAAGCTCGAATTAGAATGGCAAACACGGCTTGATGCACAGAATTGGCCTGGTATGAATAGTAATAGCTCTATAGCTAGTATTTTAAAATTAAAATCACTAGATAGATAATGGCTTGTATATAGTTATATTTATTATATTTACATAACATTTTTTAGGTTTATTATGATGTGTTATTTATATAGTTTTTATTGGTATTCACATATATACATTACAGCAAATCAACTAAAAACGTAGGTATGGTAGCTTTAGGATGTAATTTACAATATGATTTGTGTCCCGTGTTTCATATTAATGGTTACACTCATTGTTATTTTAATGTATTTTAATTATTTAAAATATATATTTGCATTACATGTTTATCAGCTGATTGTATATTCAAACACTGCCAGAGTGTTATGTGCGATGTTTTTTGATGCATTTCTTTAATGAATGATTTCAGTACAAGGGATATTTTTTTATTTTCCGTTGCTGCTTTAAACAATTTAGTTTAATTAGATTCATTATGTCATCATTATGTAGTATTTATAGAACAGGAAGTGATGTTGTTCAAAGTTTGAATAAGTTTGGCAAATACCAAACGAAAGCGCTTACTGAATTGACTTTGTGATTGGTTTTGTGTTTTATAACGACGTGTATTATTTTGTATTTGTATTTTGGAAGTAAATTTGTCTTTTATCGTCTCTTGCCAGTCCTGCTTTTTATTTTTTGGTTGGTTGTTTCATGGTGATTCTTATTGTCTCACCTTTATATTAATGTTGATTTAAATTAAAAAAAGGAAAAAACATGCCGAACTGCAGTATAATGATAGTGATGCACTTCTATATGCCAGTGATAATTGGATATGCAACACAAATATGTTCAAGTGTAGTATCTACATCTCAGAACACTGATGTATGTAATCCTGAAAACTGATCTGAATTCAGCTTGGGACATACTGACTTGTGCAGAATTGCAGGGAATACATCCTTTCAAAATTTTCATTGTCAGTAAGCCACTTTTGTCTTTTTCATTTTCAGCATTTCTCACTTCAAGAATATCATAGTAAACTTTCTCTTCAATGTACACAATAATATGAAAACATACATTTGTAATTACTATGTTAATAGATAGAGGATAATTACTTAAACCAGTGTTCATGCAGTCTGGGCGAACAACCATTTTTATGAAAAAGCAATGTAATCCATTAAACACGCAAAATGCCTGAACATATGTACCCAGCAATTCAACAATTCAACATGCATACAATTACAATATCAAATAATATATTAATCACATAATTATACATAATGCACATCTTAACTAAGTGGCTTAAATTTCTGAAAGCAGATACATGTAGTAAATCTATTTGACGTCCTACATCTGAGCAGATATTCCCTATCATTTAGAAATTGTCTATTCATTCTGTTACATTACTCTTACACTGACAACACTCAGTATCATGAAGTAAGACCCTTTGTCTGCCACCCCTTCTCTCCACACCTTATTGTTGATCAGGATGATCACTTCATAGTTTTCTGATGTGATCATAACCATATATATCATGTTTCTTATTTATCTTATTCGACCTCTTCATAGGTTCATAGGTTCATACTAGGCTATCTGCCCTAGGGCATTTATAAGCCTAGCCAGAGTTGCATGGCTTTCACCACCCCTTAGGTTGAAGAATACTATACCCATTAGTTTGCCATGCCTCTGTCCAGCAGTGATACAGAGATGATCCCCGGGGTAAACCTACGATCTCCCATCCACTGGTCAAGATTCCTCTTGAACAGAGCCAACGAGGTGCTCTGTCTCACATGGACCGGGATTCTGTTCCACAGCATAGGGAGTCTCTGGGTGATGAATCTGTCCCTCCAGCACGTCCTATTTATATCCGTGTTGAGGTTTAAGTCTCTTGCTCTTGTGGCTCTGGTGGATTTGGATTTTTTGAGGTGGAGCATGTCCATTTAAGAATATCTTTTCCATTTACAGCATCTGGTCGTCTGTCTTTCTAGACCTAGACATTCATAAACCTTGCATATGGATTACATTTCCACTGTAAAAGAACAGTGTAATATAATTACCTTGTAAGACTTCCAGAACTATGCACATTGCTCAAGCTGGGCATTGATTAAACCACCACAGATGAGAACAACCTCAACCTTTCTTCACCCCTTCCCACTCAACCCTCACTAAATACTCTGGTTGGTCCCCATTTAACCCATGCACATAGAACTACACCTTCTAATTGCTCCTTGCTGGACAGTTCCAGATGTGACCATTTTTTCCAGGTTTGCTCCAGTCTCTATTGTTTAGAATCTCAGGCGAAGCAGATCCAGTGGAAGTTGTAAATGAGTTCTCATACATGTATTGGCTTGTCATGGACTCTAGATATGTGCAAGGATGTCAGCAAACTTTGTGAATGCACCCATCCACCAAGCACTGGATGTTTTTGCTGCATTGTTAGTAACTTGGGTCCTGATACTCGTGGTCTCTGTGAGGATATTGGATATTGTTATCTGAGCTAGCATGACTGTCTGAAGTTTTGTAAATAATTGTAAATAATTATAAATTACCCTCTGTTGCACATGCCAACATGATTAGCTATAATTTTGTAAATAATTTTATGTCTTTTGATTATCACTCTGATTTATGCAAGATGTTTGAATGTCAAACAGTGTTCTTCTGACTGACCAAATGTATATGTTATTTGTAAAGAGAATTCTGAATGCAGGTTATGCCAGAGTCAGCTGACCTAAGTAGAATCTTCACTGCAGCTGTTTGTTTACTTTTAAAAGTCTGATATGAGAGAGTAGAATTCTCATAGCAGCTTTCTGTTACTTTTAAAAATCTGCTATAAAAGCAGGTTCTGAGTCAGTTGTTCAGTTTTTCATTCAGTTATTATTCAGTAGTTGTTTTCCAGAGCTGTTCAGCAGTAGTAGTCCAGTTGTTTCCAGGAGAGTAGTTGTTTCAGTTTCTAATAACAGACAACAGCCTGAAGTGTGGACATAATTTCTCATATTATGGTGCAGAAGTAAGAGTATAATCTTTCCTTGCTAAAGTATTTAGATTAGATAGAGACAGTTAATATTCAGATAGTCAAGAAACTACAGCTAGATAGTTAGAGGTTTTCTAAAATCAATGTGAGAATAAACTGTCCTACAGTATTATTTTCATATTTCCTCTTTGTGAAACTCTTATGTTTATTGGAATTAGTTATTCAGTATTTACATGTTTTAAATCATTTTATTTATTATTAAATGTTTTACTATCTCTCATTGTGGCTGGTGGTTTAGTTAATATTTGTAATAACTTGAGAGTGTTTATGCTTATTGTGATAACACCAGGGCAACTCTGAAAAGCCTTACTACTTGAGATACATGCTACCATTTGCATCAGTATCTACTTCACCCAATATAAATGAACACCCCTTTTCAAGGGTATTATGGCATTTGACTGGTGCAGCCATTACCTTGTAATTTGAGCAAAGAAACACAGCAGGTAAATCTGTGTCAGTCTTTCCCAGGAGTGTGTGTATTTGTGAATATCAGACATTTAAGAGTGAGTGTGTCAGATACCTAGAACTTGGACACAGGGCTCTGCAATGGTTAGTGTGAACATTCATTTGGGAACCTGGAGTGAAGCATATAGTCCAGTCCCAGGTTTTGGAACCTGTTCCTACTGTAGTCTTAGGGGAAAGTGTGTGTTTCTATCCCTTTTTTTAGTGACACTCCCTTACCGGAGACAGTAGTGAGGATTGAGGCTCCTTAGTTACTGTTCCAGGGTAAAAAGGGCTTGTGACAGTCTACACCAGAAATTGCATGTATAATGAGTTTCCCCAACCCCCACCCTGGGGCAGAAATACTGTCTGTTGGCCACTTCATCCTATTTCCCAGTAATTCTAAAAGCAGCCCGAGTCCCTTCCTGAACTTGGGTTACTAAATGGAGAGACAGATATCTTGCCTGTGTCCCATGGGGATAACTTGGAATAAGCTCAGCATTTCTGAACTGTATTGACAGATGCATAAATATTTTAAAGTGACCCACACCTCCAATTTCTGTCACTCTCATTTGCCCATCAACAATGCTGAGGTTTCCCGAGTATAGCAGCTTTCATTAGTATGCTGTGTTTTGTACTCTATAAGTGCATCCTTTTAAATGACCTACAGATTTGCCTGTCTCTGTTTTGCTGACCTTACTGGAAATTAAATTTACTGTCATTTCTCTGCTGAAAGAAGAGAAAGCCAGTGACTGCTTTTCAGGAGAAGAACAGTTTGTTGATATTGGCTAGTGTGCTATATGGAGGTATTTTTTCCTGTATTTTTTTTTGTCTGCTATTAATAAGATATTTTAGCATGGAGCCATGACAGGTACTACATCATACATAGTAGCAATAATGTGTACTGAAAAGATGCAAGTGATTTGCTGTTCATCTGTACACTCATCTCCATCGTTTTTCACATTTTAAAGTTGCTTTTTTTTTATCCAGTAAGAACCTTTGGAATGCATGGAGTGGTGCTAGCCAAGTCATTTCTCCTTATCTGTTGTTAACCTGTGTACATCACCACAAATATGCCCTATTAACATATGACTTGTTCTGTTTATTCTGTGTATCCTGCTATCAAAATGCTCTTTATAATTCTCTCCTCCTATCCTGCTATAAAAAATCCTGCCTTATAATTTCCTCACTCAGCTGCCTGTATTTTGTGCTGTTGAAATCACCAATCACTGGGTAAGATGGAAAATCTGCCTGCCTAATTTCTTTCTATTGCTAGCTTCATAATACCAGTTGTCTCAAGCTGTAAGATAATGGAATCTTACTAAGCATAAACAACTCTGTCTCTGACAGTTATAAATGCTTAACTGATCTAGGGGTTTCCTTCTCATAAATAAACATGCCCTATAAGCAATGTCACTATCACCACATTGACGTCTGCTGAAACTATAAGAAAATCCTTACCAAGGCCTCACCAAACTAAGAACACTACATGGCAATAAAAATCAGATTCATCTCCTTCATGCTGTTCTTAATCAAAGAGTCTTCCTAAGGCAAGCCACTTCAAATCTGTCAATCCTAACTACAGGAGTGACAAAAATATTCTACTGATAGGTCACTCTATAGTTAGGTACGTTGACTGTACAAAGAGAGGTTTGAGGTGAGCTGTCTTTCAGACACCAATGTCTCATATGCAATAATGACCCCAAGGACTCTTCTACCTGACAAATATGACTATAACATGGTAGTTTTCCATGTGGTGGTGAACAATATAATTGCTATACCATCAGTGACATGCAAATACACTTTCTAGAACATTTCATGCATGTGACAGATGCAGACAAGACTTTGGTCCTGAGTGGAATCCATC
Organism: Protopterus annectens; assembly: GCF_019279795.1. Lineage (NCBI taxonomy): Eukaryota > Metazoa > Chordata > Ceratodontiformes > Protopteridae > Protopterus > Protopterus annectens. The sequence continues at coordinate 1,715,763,508 of NC_056733.1, read as the reverse complement.
CATCCATCCTCAATCCTTTTTTTCACATTTTGCACATGGGTCATCTCAAGCCAAGGTTTAAGCCACTGGGTGGTTAGCCCTGCAGTGGTAGTTCATCCATACCACTCACTCGCAAAAGATAATTGACTACAACAATTGGCCAAGTAGTTGGTGTCATTCCAGAGTAACCAAGTATGTGTCTTCATGAGATAAGATGCTAGACAGTCCAAGTTGCTTTACTAAGAATAACCAGCATCTCTCATTCCAGGGCTTTTAAAAACTGGCTAAAACCATGCTCCATAGTACCTGTTTAGGCAGATTCTAGTTAGTAGACATCCCAAAGTGACAGACACACAAATCATAAATTTATATCACATTGATGTGGTTCTTCTCAATGCCATCATTCTCAACAATAAACTCCCTATACTTGAGGCTGTCCATTTGGAAAACATCAGTATTTGTGTAGTTACCAAAACATGGTTTAACTTAAAGAAATCACTCCCTCTATGCCTGGGTTTTGTGTTTCCTTGACTCTAGGCCTAATGGAAACTGTGGTGGTGTATGTATATTTGTCAAAGAACATAATACCTCCAGGCAGATTCCTAGGGAACCACAAACAGACAGGAAAAAAAGGGAAGGAGACGAGGTGTAAGAACCAGTTACCACCCTGATCTGAAGGACCTCAATTATCCCCTTTGTAGGTGGTGAGGGAGATCCCAATGGTATGGGAGAGGAAGCCTCCAGGGGCTTGATGATAAGAGCTGACTGGGTCAGTGTCTTGCACATGCTGCAGGAGAGATTGTAGGGATTTTCGGCACATCTCCATCACCCTCTTCAACCACTACCTCAACCAGACAGAGAAGATGATAGTGTTCATAGCTTATCAAGTTGTCACACTCCAGGGGGCCAATGGAATCACCACCCCTACCTTGTAAAGATATACCTGAGCATGAAGGGTAGGTGGTGAAAATTCCTTCACCTGGGTGGCATGTGCCTGATCTGTCACAGGTCCCTATGGACCTACAGAACAAGTAACACAAAAGAGAGACAGAAAGAGAGAAACAGAGGCAAGAAATGGGTGTATATGCACTTTCAAAACATTTCAGTTTGTTTAATAAAATTAATTTAAACATTTATTAATTTAATCAGAAATTGCAATTGAGCAATGTTACACATTTTCACTTAGTACTTGAATACTGTATAATTGGCAGAAAATCTACAGTGCATGGTAATTATTGTCATCTTAACTACACATTTAAATAATTCCACCTGCCACAGGTCATGTTAACCACATGTTCATATATTTCTTCACAGGGTCAGCACTAGAACTGGAGTCACCATGTACCTTATTACAGCAGTCTGATGTTGATAGCTGGATGGCTGTGAATGATGACACCTTAACTCTCATACTCATAACACAGCCTGAAGACAGTAGCAAACAGTCACAAAGTATACTGGCATGGCCGCTTACACAACAGCAGGTTGGCAACTCCTTAGGTAGTGACATGGGCTCACACATTCAGTACAATGAGGAGATATCATTGAAGTGGGGGGGGCATGCAGTCCAATGCCTGCTTTTTGTGTGCAGTCTGAAACCCTTAATGAAGAGATTACCCTTTTATTGGTAGCAGTTCATATTGTTACAGCTGTACACAGAGGTGCCAGGTGAAGAGATATATCACTCTGAAGACAGGCAACACTTTGGTTGCCCAACATCAGATGTTCTGTGAAATAGTTCAAGCTCAGGCTACTGACATTGAAAATCAGGTAGACATGGTTAGAGCACTGAGACTGAGCATGAGGTCAACATGGATAGAGTACTAACACTGAGAATGAGGTCGACATGATTACAGCACTGACACTGAGAATGAGGTTGACATGGTTACAGCACTGACACTGAGAATGAAGCTGAAATGGTTACAGCACTGACACTGTGAATGAGGTTGACATGGTTACAGCACTGACACTGAGAATTAAGTTGACATGGTTAGAGCACTCACAGTGAGAATGAGGTGGACATGGTTAGAATACTGACAATGAGAATGAGGTCAACATGGTTAGAGTACTACAGGGTATAAATGAAGAATTTTAGTAGCACATGGAAATGGCTGAGGCCAGAGACAATGCCATGATGATTCTCACGTGCATTATGGTTGCACACATAGTATCCATATCAGCTTACATGTTCACACTTATAAAGACTTCCCAGACACAAACTGAGATCACAGGTAGGCATGGCTGGAGAACAGTCTACATGTGTGCCAGATGACTATGCTGCAGCCAAGTGCATCTCAATGAAGTGCTGCTAGCATTCAAATGCATTCCCAAATATGAAGGCAGGCAGGCCTCACCAGACTTCCACAGCATATGGAAGAACCTCTCAGTTAAGGTCTATGTCCCGTAATACAGACAAATCAATCAGAGACACACAGACTTCTCAGTGAATCGATCCAGAGGTACCAAAAAGACACCAAAAGTCTAAAAAACGGAATTTATTTAGCGCTTCCATTTCTGTCCAAATAGACACTTCATCGGAATACAAAAAACATTACACCCCAGCCTCACTTTAAAATACCTCCAAATTACAAATTAACTAATCAAAGATGCTTAAAGAAATAATTAAAAATTGTTTAAAGAAATAGACACAAAGAATTTTTACATTTCCAAGTGTTTCAACTTTAACAAACAATTAATAGAGCAGGTTTCATTAATACCTGGCATTCTTGTAGCATTTCATTTCAACTGACATTTAACTCACATTTTAGCAAATGGTTATCTGTACAAAAACCTCTCTGATCTTTCACAACTTGCTCAAGAATAAAAAACTTGAAAGAGTGTAATGGTCATTCAATGATATGCCATGCTAAAGCATTTTTAACATCTTGTTTTCTAATAGTTAAAGCATGTTCATACACTCTTTCTTTTAGCTTCCTGCTAGTTTTGCTTCCATAGAATGCATCACACTCTATGCAGGAAGCAAGATAAACCACATTAGATGTGTCACATGTGTAATAATTCCATAGTCTAACTACTATACCATTTATTATAAACTCATTACCAGTTAAAATAGATAGACATTGGGAGCATTGACCTCACTTAAACATGTCATTCCTGGATCTACTTCTCATTGCTGTACTCTCCAGTAAATTCTTGAAAGATTTATCCTTCCTAAAAACAATCTTACACCTACAACTTCACCCACTCTATTATCACATTTTAAAATAGCCCAATTTTTTCTAAGACTATTCACCACTGTTTGAATGTCTAGTCTTTGATCGGTTAATTTGTAATTTTGAGGGATTTTAAAATGGGGCTGGGGTGTAATGGTTTTCTTATTCTAATGAAGTTTCTATTTGGAGAGAAATGAAAGTGCTAAATACATTCAATTTTATAGACTTTTGGTGTATTTGTGGTACCTCTGGATCAATTCACTGAAAAGTCTGTGTGTCTCTGCTTGGTGGTTTCAGTGCCTTTTGGATTACAGACAAATCAATGTCAAGATGTTCACCTGCAACCTGTAAATCCTGCTATTGGAGCAACTCAGCATAGAGCTCACAAGCCAGCACTTCCTCTCAGTCTATGGGAACATGTCCCATACTCTCCTTAGGCGATATCACTCATGACTCCTTCCAAGTATAACTTACAGTTTGAAAAATCAGGAAGAAGAAAACAGTAATCGCACACCAGTCCACGCACACACACATGGCCACTACAGGACTATGTACTTGAATTTGAAAACACATAGAAGAGAATGCTAAAGTGAGAAAAAGTGAAACAAAAAAAGCAGTTTCCTAATGCAAGTCGTCTCTGCTCATGAACAGTCAACACAGTCTGTTTTTGATGTTGCAGGTAAAATAACAGTATGCCCATAAATGTGTCGACACCTGCTTTTCCAAACTCAGTCCCTGATCCATCCTAGTATAGCTAGCCATTGTGCCACTCACCCTTCAGTATGTACAGACATTTTGAGATGGTAATGTTATGAAAAACAACATTTATATTTTGATAAATAAAAATGTCAGATGTACCATGTAAACTGATCGCACAACACAGGCATATCCCACAAGTAACACTGCATACATGAAGTGTTTATCTGTGCAAAATGTTATTATTATTGTATTATAAATTATTGTCTTGGTCCATGGTTTTGGACTATATGCTGCCTCTTTCACTGTGTGGTCATGTACTCCTCACAAGTCTGCTGGAGGTGTTCCCATGCTACTGCTTTGAGATGTTCATCAACACTGTCATCAATGGTTGGAAGAATGATAGAAGGAGCTCTTCTCCCATTATTGGTGACTGGATGTGGCAGTTACACACCAGACTGATGCATGATCATAGGTCAGGAATTCCTTCAGTCCCTGTCTGTGAGCCCTACAAACTCACTAAAGCCCTTGATATGTCCCCTGACTACTCTAAATTTATCCAAAACTTCCTGGTCAGCAAAGGTCTGGGTCAGTCTTTGCCTATAACTTCTTCTCAGCCAGTGAGCACCTCTGGGTTCACCCAGTTTTGGCACATCCAAGACAAGCACCTCAGAATGACAAATGGCTAAGCTAGTAGCAATCCCAAGCATTTCAGTGAGTTGAAAAGTAAATGAAAAAGGTATGATTTGTTTTTTTACAAATCTTCTGCACATAGCTCAAATTGGAATTAAAAAGTAGCTATGAATCAATCAAGGATTGAAAATGTACTAATTTACATAGCCACAGAATTTCCACATATTCCTCATTTACATCTCCTTATACCTTCATTTACATAATGATTTCACAAACTGTTTGAAGCCATGGCTCCTAAATACAGCTAGTATCTCTGCATCACGCCCTGGAAATTCCCATTACATCTAAGTGCAAGGACTACAAACATGGCCCATCATATAAATATTTAAGGGGACCTTCTTGGAATTTCATTACTTCACAATAATAAAATCCAGATGTGTTTTTGTATAGTAACAACATAACTCACAAACCATTTCCAAATACACAGCAAAAGGTGAATTAGTTTTATTACTATTTTAAGGCGTTCAAAGATGTTAGTTAGTTGTATGATAAATTAATGCTTAGGTAGTGAAGATACTTGTATTTCTGCCACATATATTATATGCCTGGGTATGCTGTAATCACATAACAGCATTGT